>NW_015151062.1:296049-297726 GCF_000732505.1 Cyprinodon variegatus | reverse complement strand
AACATAAAACCAAGACTGTGACAGTTCAACTCTTAACAGTTTCTTTAGAATCCCAGACGATCAGTGAACTCTTATCTCTTAACACATATTCAGTAATGACAGCAATAGCTGGCTTTGGGGTTGCAGGATGCAGAAGTTCAGGAGGACTACCTGTTCAATTTCCAGTTCTATTTGTCTCAGTTGTTGTGTCCTTAGGCAGGTTTTTTCACCTTCATTGGCTACAAGCCTGGTGGTGTCTTTATGTCAGCGTGCCCCAGGGCAGCTATGGCTAATATCTGCCTGTATCTGCATTTTCTCACACCCAGAGCTTATCCCAGCTTTGGCTCTGTGAAGCATGGACCAAGTGGACCCTTGCACTCTGACAATGGACAACCTCTGATCACTAATCTGATCTCCTTCTGGAGTTGGAGCTGCAGATGTACTGCTGGCGTCCTCACACCCACAGATGTACAGTTCTGACTGCATCCTTGTTTCTGTATCTTGCCGGGCTTGTTTGTTTTTTTTTTTTGTTTTTTTACTGAGGGGCCCTTTGGGACCTCAGCTCTGTTGCATTACAGAGAAGTCTCCTCATGCTCATCCTACTCCTGCTTGGAGGAATAACACATTTCTGCATTTCCATCTGTCCCCCTTGGCCTAAAACTGGACTCTTCTTCTAAAATGCGTCCTCAGACAGATGGTTGGCCGGAAAAACGTTGGACATTCAGCTCATGTGTTCTCCTCCAATCGGTTTAAACACACCTATTGGCCTTTAGTCTCAATAATGACACCAAAACAATTCATCATGCAACACGCTGAGTAAAAACTAAATAAGAAAACAAGTCCAGTAATTCACTTTCTGTTGTTAACTGATTAATAATGATTAAGGAAGAAACATTTCCTATAAACAATCAGTCCTCTACATCAACAGGTACAGAATGCAAATACTTTGCTGCAGTGTGTGGCACATGTTTACTTCCTGGTTCCTGGCATGTTTTTTGCAAAAATGCAAAAACATCATGATTAGTATGTAGATCTAGAGCTTTGGAACTAGAGGCTACAGCTGCCAACGTTCTATATCAGCTGCTCCTAACGAGTTCCATCTTTAACCCCCTCCCCCAGAATAACCTGTAAGGTGAAGTCAGTCTATAATCAGATGCAGCAGGGAGCAGAGCTGAGGGACGGACTTCACACCACCGAAGCGTCTTCTTTCTCGGGACGTGATGCTGGAAGCCCTCCAAGGACAGAGGAGGAGAAGCCTGCCAACACCTCCACAGCCTCGCCAGCAGCCGCTTCAGACACCCGCCGCACAAACGGAGCAATCAGAACAAAAAGTTCTGCTGCGGATCAGGCTGTAGGAGCCTGGTGGACGTGACAGATCCCCACGGCGGCTGTTTTCTGAGCAACCCTCTGGGAGAACATATGTGGGGGGGAGCTTGGATGAAACGTGTTTGAACACCAAGAGGACTGAGGAAGTGTGATGATGGAGGGTTAAAACCAGCAGCCACTCGCTTTCTGTGAGCTTTTAGGGTGTGAGTCCAACAGAACCGGCTGGGTTCTGCTGCCAAATCACAACGCTGGCATTAAAGGAAGGAAAATGAGCTACAGATGGACGAGAAGTCCAGCAGCAAACATCTGATCCTGCGGACTTCAATTCAATTCAATTCTATTCAGTGTATTTCTATAGCGCCAAATTCACAG
>NW_015151062.1:291783-293842 GCF_000732505.1 Cyprinodon variegatus | reverse complement strand
ACACTATACGTCCAAAAACCACCTGTCAGACTGAATGCCTGAGATGCCCCTGGTAGGACTTGTCAGTTTGGAAGAAGAAGAGGAAGAACTCGCTTGTTTGCAGTTCCGGTAAATCGGCTCGTGGACGTTTATAGATCTGCTTTCATCGCAGCATTGGATCATGAACGCCTCACAAGATTCATTCCCTAACATGTTTAGGGAATGAAGGTTGGACAGGATGGTAACCCCAGAGGGACAAACTTCAGCACATTAACTTTTCCTTACAATACAAATCCACACACTGCAAAAAATCTAAATCTAGATTAGTCATTTTGTCTTAAAATAAGTGCATTTTTTCTTGAATTGAGGAGGTAAAAGAGACATTTTGCCAATGGAACAAGACAATTTACACTTAAAATAAGAAAACTCAATTGCATTGTCTTATTTCAAGTGCATTTTATCTAATTATCTTATTTTAAGAGTAAAATTACTCATTTGATTGGCAAACGATCTCATTTACCTGCTCAAATTAAGGGTGAATACACTTAATTTAAGAATTTTTTTACCTATTTCTAGATCGTTTTTGCAGTGCAGGAATTCCTTCCCTTTTTCAGGTCTAGAAAATGCACTGCAAAAATGATCTAGAATTAAGTAAAAAATTCTTAAATTAAGTGTATTCACCCTTAATTTGAGCAGGTAAATGAGATTGTTTGCCAATCAAATGAGTAATTTTACTCTTAAAATAAGAAAATTAGATAATATGAACTTGTTTTTTCCTATTTTAAATGTAAATTGTCTCGTTTCATTGGCAAAGTGTCTCACTTTCGTACTGAATTGGAGAAAAAATGCAGTTATTTCAAGTAAAAATTGCTTAATTAGATTTCCATTTTTCCAGTGTGAAATCTGCTTTCACACTGGAAAACTGATCTAGAAATAAGTAAAAATGTCTTAAATTGAGTTCATTTACCCTTATTTTGAGTAGGTAAATGAGATAGTTAGCCAATGGGAGTATTTTCACTCTTAGTATTAAAATAATTAGATAATATGCACTTGAAATAAGACAACTCAAATGTTTTTTCTTATCTTAAATGTAAATTGTCTCGTTCCGTTTGCAAAATGTCTCACTTTCCTCCTCAGTTCAAGAAAAAATGAAATTATTTTAAGAAAAAATGACTTTTTCGCAGTGTAGGTGGACCTATTCTGAACCTCTAGTGTCAGAAGAACGTTCGTAAAGCACTGAAAGTCTCACAGAAACTTGGCTGTGGGCACGTCAAGTGACTCTAAGCGAGACTGGATCTGTGTTTGGCAGATTGATGCTCTGCAGCCGGATTTGTCTCCGTTAATAATCAAATTCCATCCTGGTTCTGCTCAGCTGCTCCCCGGCCCACGGTGTGCCAGACAGAGATGAGCAGGAATGTTTGCACTGTTTGTGCCGCAGCCTTCTAGGAAACGCTGGAACAAGCAGATGACTGCTCTGGGACCGGTCCCAGAGTCAGGGCTGTCCAGTGGGATGGGAAGCGGGGAGGGTGTTGTTCTCTCATGAGGGACTTCTGTGATTGGATCAGAGCAGCGGCTTCCCCGGGCCTTATAATTACAGCCCAAAGAGTTGGCAGCAGTTTGCAGTCATTTGGGGGCGTCAGCAAATAAAAGAAAAGAAGGGAAGGCAACACACCCCCCCCCCTTTCTCTAACAGTTTTCAATTGTCTCATGTTGTAGGGACATAAATGTCAGTCGTCTCTTGTGGGGATAAAGTTTTAAAGTCTTCATCACATGAGTCATTAAAGTTTAACGCAGCGGTTTGAGCTCTGGGCCAGATTTCCAAGAAAACTCAGAGGGTAGTGAGACCTCCTGCTCTGAATGGGAAGAAAATGATGCACATTTGTTTCATACTTCAGTCCCAGAAGATTTACAGGCGGCCGTTTGTCCTAAAATGCACCCGAAATGTTTGTCCTCGCTGGGACGGGACTATCACCGGGTGGAAAAATAACTAATTCGATATTTAACGCTGGACAAAATCATGTTTGATTATTCTTGTAAAATCTCAAGGTGTTGATGGTAACGTCTGAGTGTAAAAAACAAA
>NW_015151062.1:288961-290880 GCF_000732505.1 Cyprinodon variegatus | reverse complement strand
CTTTAACTCAAGTAAGTGAGTACTTTTGCCATCTCTGATACCTATTATTTATCCGACGTTTTAACTCTGGTTTGCTGCCATAACCAGAAACAAAGGGAGGAACCGGGGTTAAGGGTCTTGCTCATGGACTCTTTCAAACGGAAGCGAAGCCTCAGCCTGACCTTGCGTCAACCTGCTATTCTCCAAACCTGTAGGCCACCACTCCTCCTCTAGATCAAATCAGATTATATTATCGTGTCTTCTTCACAAGCTGTTGTTCATCTAAGGTCAGATTAAAGAATATTTTATATCCTCATGAACCATAAAATCAGAAGGTTCTTGATTGATTTGACTGGTTCCTGTTTGACATGGGGAGAACCTCCAGAGACGTGACGTAACCTGAGCCGTCTCTCTGACGTCTCCATAGTTTTAGTCTTATCAGTTCACACTCAGAGCTAAACACGGATCCCACGGTGGCCAAAAAAACAAAGCCTGGAATTCTGGGTCGCTCACCTCCGACGGGCCGAGCCAGAATTGTTTACATGAGCAGACAGGAAAAGGCTGACCTGGGTTTGGCCTGAGGTATAGTGATCACGGTCTCATATGCACGCAACAACCCTGCAGGGGTCACATAGCTCCTCTGAGACCTTTATCGGTTTTCCTCATGCGGAGCAAACACTGTAGAGCTGAGATGGTTCCACGGTGGAAAACCGGCACAGCTGGGATGTCAGAGTTTATTTATTTCTGCACAGCTGCTTATTGACAGTCAGCTCACGAACTCACTGATGAATGAGACAGAATCTCTTCTCAAAATGTTTGGTCTGTATTTTTCCACTTTACACAGACATCAAACATTAACAGCTTTTTTTCACAGTAAGAAAGTTAAAGTCAAACCAGAACTTGACTCCGTGACCTGTGTGTGCAGGTCTGTGGGGTTTGGTCAACAACGCCGGAGTGTGTGTGAACTTCGGAGAAGCAGAACTGTCCCTGATGTCCACCTTCAGAGGCTGCATGGAGGTGAACTTTTTCGGCACGGTGGACGTCACCAAGAGCTTCCTGCCGCTGGTGCGACAGGCCAAAGGACGCATCGTCAACATCTCCAGCCCCGCAGGTGTGCAAAACACTCATCATGCATTTGGTAAAATGCTAAAAAAAACTGATTCCTTCATTTTCACAGTTATGACCTACTTCCTGTTGCTTTGTCACATCTCACCCAGAAGCTTTTTTTAGGCCGTATCGTGAGAGAAAGTGAAAGAGTTCAGCGGGAGTAAAAACAGGATTCATAACCGCTATAGAATCCTTCCCCTGCCAAGTCAAACAGACAGAACCAGTCCAAGTCAAAGACTACGTGATCCAAAGCAAATAGAATCATTCAAAGACAATCATCCTTTAGGACCTGAAACTTCTGACTTTTTCCATCCAGCAGAGTGTTTTTTCCTATGAACCCAGTAAAACCACCACTCTACTGGTTCAGCATCTCATTGGACCATCTACCTGTGTCTTCCAGGTGACCAACCGTTTCCATGCCTGGCTGCATATGGAGCGTCCAAAGCAGCTTTGAACCTCTTCACTGAAACCCTGAGGCATGAGCTGAACCCCTGGGGGGTCCGAGTGAGCACCATCCTTCCCTCCTCCTATAAGACAGGTGAGCCCTGACCCCCCTCCCACATTATTACACCTCATCTAAAGATAGATCATCTGCAGGTTCCCAGCAGGCCTGGTTTTTTGGTGAGTTCATGAGTTAGAAAAGAAAATAACATAATAAATGGATGTGGGGAGCTCCCCCTGCTGGTCGTCATGTAGTTCTACTTCAAGCTGTAGCTTATTCATTCTATTCCCAGTCAACAGCTGAGGCATTGAAGGAATAGTACACCCAAAACATGATTAGCCTTCATTTTCTACTCACCCCCATGCTGAACAACACTCTGGAGTACTTTTTT
>NW_015151062.1:284528-288144 GCF_000732505.1 Cyprinodon variegatus | reverse complement strand
AAAAAAGTACTCCAGAGTGTTGTTCAGCATGGGGGTGAGTAGAAAATGAAGGCTAATCATGTTTTGGGTGTACTATTCCTTTAAGATAATTATACGAAGAAAACCCATTGAGAGAATACTTTGTTTGATAAAATATGTTAATTAGAATTAATCTATGAGTAAATAATTTCAGTAAAAGTTGGATTGGAACCATCAAGAGTAAATGTGAAAGTTTTTATTGTTTTTATCTCCATGGTAACGCTAGTATTAGGATTAGATTTAGGTAGAAGAGGCTGTCATTGTTCTCTCTGTAGTAAAGTTGGCTTCTGCTTTCCACAGCTACCTCCACCAACCACGCCTACTGGGAGCAGCAGCACAAGCTGCTCCTCCAAAGTTTGTCTCCGGCGCTCCTTGAGGAGTACGGCGAGGACTACATGACCGAGACCAAGGATCTCTTCCACAGCTTCAGCGAACACGCCAATCCAGACCTCAGCCCCGTCATTAACACCATCGTCAAAGCGCTACTCTCGCCGCAGCCGCAGGCTCGCTACTACGCCGGCCCTGGCATCGGATTGATGTACTTCATCCACAGCTATTGCCCGTTCAGTATCAGCAACCGCTTCCTCCAGAAACTGTTCCTGAAGAAGAGTCTGGTTCCACGAGCGCTGAGGAAGCAGTCGGGTCTGGATATGAACCTTGGCCTCCACAACAACAACAACGAGGAGAAGCTGCAGCAGTTGTAATCTCTTAATAAGAGGACGTCTATAGTACCACACTCAACAAGCCTGCCATGTTCTGTTTATCTACCTGACTGAGTCCATCCAGGTTGTTCAGGGAACAGCATAAGGTGTGCTCCGTGAACACACTGATTTCATGTGCCTTTATCAAGCAGTCAGCTGGAAACCGACCACAGCAGCAGCATCGGGTCACTGGTGGACCAAAGAGGGCGCGCTCTTCAATCAGTCATAAATTATTACCACATAACGGTGTGGAAAGCCAAGGTACCACCCGGGTTCATGCTGCGTTCTTCAGCTTGCCAGACTCCACCCGGCTGGTGTCCTTGGACACAAAATGAACGCTCCCACTCAACAAACACTCGCTGCTGAATGTCTGCCCACTGGTTTCTGTCTCATCAAGTCATGAGAGGACAGGAATACACCTCAGACCCCTAGATGTCTGCGTCACATGGAGTCATTTCAAAATAAAAGGTCCAATACAAACACAAAACAGACATTATAGTAAAACCTCAGTTCCTCCGCCTACAAACCTGCATGTTAAAGCTGCTGTAACAGTAACAGGTCTTCATTCCCAAACCTGAGGCACATATTTAGTCAGAAATATATGCATTTATTTAATCTAACATGTGCTTCAAATTTTATTTGACCCATAACCAGATCCCACCTCTGGATCAGTCAGATGGTTTCTCCCTCGTTTTGAGTCGAAATGTCGAAATGTTTGTAGCAGATTTATTGTTGAGCCAGTCTGGTACCATGTACTGGAAGTTAGAGGAGTGTGTGTGTGTGAGGGTGTGTGTGTGCGTGTGTGAGGGTGTGTGTGAGGGTGTGTGTGTGGTTGTGCGTCTGCAGATGCTCAGCAAAAACTGAGTCTGTGGAACCGTTCCATTTTATTCTGTTTTTTTTAATCCAACTATTAATGGTATATTTTTTTCTCTTATTATCACTTAAACTGTGAATTTTATACAAAAAAATGAAAAATAGTAACAAAAATGTTGTGTTCACTTTGTTTATTCTTTCATAGAAATAAAGTTGACTTTTTCAGACACTGGCTGCTCTTCTTTGTAACGACGAAGATCTGATTGGTGCTCAGTTCCAAACTGATTGTTTTAAAAATGTTAACTTTGCCATTTCTGCCCTTTTATACTGGAGTCTATCCGCCATGAAGATAGGGTAACTTTTTCTTAAAATAAGTGAATTTTTCTTGGATTTAGGAGGTAAAAGAGACATTTTGCCGATGGAACAGGACAATTTAATAAGAAAAAACAATTGCATTGTCTTATTTCAAGTGCATATTATCTAATTATCTTATTTTAAGAGTGAAAATATTCTTTCCACTGGCAAACTATCTCATTTTCCTACTCAAATTAAGGATAAATACACTAAATTTAACATATTTTTACTTATTTTTAGATCGTTTTTCCAGTGTCTAAGTCGGGTAAAACTCATTAGGTTCACAGATCATAGAACCTTGGTTGGTTTGAGCTTTAACTCAGCATGAGGAAGGTAAAGGAGGTTAGGTGTGACAACAACAGAAGCAATGGCCGATCTGATGAAGAACCAGATAAGAACGCGTCTCAGGGTTAAAAGAAAATGTCTTTCATATTATCTAAATATTTATCCGACCTTTTTCCAAGATAAAAATGTGAAAACGGTGGTTGGCACATCCAGTCCTGCAGCTATGCAAGCTCTGGATCTGTTATATACAGGTTCTTCTTAAAATATTAACATATTGTGATAAGGTTCATTATTTTCTATAATGTGATAATAAAACATTGATATATTTTAGGTTCATTGCACACTAACTGAAATATTTCAGGTCTTTTATTGTCTTCATACTAATGATTTGGCATCCAGCTCATGAAAAACCAACATTTCTATCTCACAAAATGAGCACATAATGATAAAGGTCTCTAAACGAGCTGCTATGCAGCTAATCACCTGGATCAACAAATTAACTCTAAACACCTGCAAAAGGTTCCTGAGGCTTTTAAAACTCCCAGCCTGGTTCATCACTCAGACCCCAATCATGGGTCAGACTGCCGCCCTGCCTGCTGTCCAGAAGGCATCATTGACCCCCTCAGCAAGAGGCTATGACACAGAAAGATGTTTCTGAACCAATAGGCTGTTCCCAGAGTGCTGCTGCATCGAGGCGCCTCAGTGGCAGAAAATGCTGCACAACCAGAAGAGGAGACCGGACCCTGAGGAAGATTGTGGAGAAGGTTCGATTCTAGACCTTGGGGGACCTGTAGAAGCAATGGACTGAGTCTGGGGTAGAAACATCCAGAGCCACCGTGCAGGAGATGGGCTACAGTTGCCGCATTCCCCAGGTCAAGCCACCTTTGAACCAGAAACAGCAGCAGAGACGCCTGACCTACAGAGAAGGTGCCAGAGTCTGGAGGAAGACTGGGGAGAAGGAAATGCCAGAATGCCAGAAGTTAAGAGTAGGTAGCCTCAGTCAATGATGGTCTGGGGCGCCATGTCAGCTGCTGGTGTTGGTCCACTGGGTTTTATCAAGGGCAGGGTCAGTGCAGCTATCAGGAGATTTTGGAGCGCTTCATGCTTCCATCTGCTGAAAAGCTTTATGGAGATGAAGATGCACCACCTGGCTCCTGCTCACAGAGCCAAAATCACTGGTAACTGGTTTACTGACCATGGTATCACTGGGCTCAACTGGCCTGCCATCTCTCCTGACCTGAACCCCATAGAGAATCTGAGGGATTTTATGAAGAGAAAGTTGAGAGACTCAGGACCCAACACTGTAGATGAGCTAAAGGCTAAACGCTATGGAAGCATCCTGGGCCTCCATGACACCTCAGCAGGCTGATAGCCTCCATGCCACGCCGCATTGAAGCAGCCATTTCTGCTAAAGGATTCCCACCAGGTATTGAGTGAATAACTGT
>NW_015151062.1:280721-282918 GCF_000732505.1 Cyprinodon variegatus | reverse complement strand
CTCAGAAATCTGACTTTTTTCCCATACTATACTGAAATAAAATTTAAAAATCAGTTAACTTTGTTTTTTTTTCAGTGGCCCTAATCCTCTTCCGTATTTATGGTACTACAGATCCAAATGGAGGATAGAGGAGTCCCACTAAGACCTTAACAGAGGTTCTTAGAGCTTAGAATTTCAAGTTGACAATTTGTGTTTTCTCAGGTAGAAGGTGAGATATGTCAGCGGTGGGAGTTCTGATCCTCAGCAGCTTATAGTCACATAGCTTTATGCTTATGATGGGATTTAAAGAGGCCTTAGAGATTAGAAACAAGGTCTGCAAGCGGAGATCCTTGGTTGGAACTTCCAACATCTCCAGATTCAGTTCAAGCAGAATGCAAGATGCTAAAAGAAGTCTCCAAAAATAAAATCAGAATGTCTCAACATTTTCACAGGAACCACAAGCTTCCTGATGGAGGTAACAGTTGTTTCATATTTTCACCCAATTGCATAAATGTTTTTTTTTTTTTAAAACCTCTAGATTTGTGTGATTTGTTCATAGTGAGTTTCTGAGGTTTTAATGAAATAATTCTCAGGTTGCTTTAGCTGGTGATGTAGATGAAGGAGCTGGAAGGGAGGGGCCGCTATTATTAAAGGTTCCTACGATGGAAGTGCAGCGAGCTAACTGCGATGGGAAGCTGCAGTTAGGTGCAAACGCTCCCAGGGAACCCGTTGCCCCCCGTCATCCTTCCTAATGGCGTCAGAGAATGTGCAGCTGCTGCTGGTTGTTTGGACCCGGTCCTGGAAGTCCAGCTCAGCAGCAGCAGCAGCAGCACAGAGGCTATTCTGATTGACTGCTGGGGGCCTCAGGTCACGCAGAATGAACCTCCGTTCCTGGACAACATCCAGCTGGACTGATCTCACCTCACTTCCTGACATCTGTCTGAATTTGTCAGTCATGAAGTCACATAAAGTGTTGCACAGACCAGTAGGAACACCTTCTGTCTTCATCGGCTAAATCCGCACAAAGCTTTTCTTTCCACCACATAGATTTTCAGCAAACAGATTGAGCTGATCAGTCACTCATATTGCAGCTTTGGTTTCAATTAAGTCGCAACATCTGTGATTTTAAAAGAAATCATAAAGGCTTTTAGTTCTGAGTAACTTTATTTTTTGGAACAACTTATTTCAGGCAGATGGTTTCTATAAAATGATCAAGTAACACTCCAGATTATACTGAATGATGAAAAATTACGTTGTGATTGATCTAGAATTCAGAGAGTTGCTAAACACAAAGCAGGTTTGAGCCGGGCGTACACTGGTTGCACGCAGCTACAGCTCAAACTGTACGATGAAACCGCAGAGTTTAAAAGTTCGCAGCTCATGATGTTTGTTTTCACACTGCGACGCTCTGATGCGATCTACCTGCTCACGCCGTACGTCTAGAAACCAGGTGGGACTCAGCTCCGCAGTGAGATGGCGCTACTCGCACTCGTCTATCCGGAAGCCAAACCAGTAGCAGAGGAATATGAAGCTCACTAGAGACTTAGACTTCTTTATTTGTCGTGCATACAGAACGAATTTGCGTTGCATACAGCTTATGAACGTTGCATTGATATTTCAAATGAGATGGAATACCTTTCCGGATTGTTACACGAGTTATACAAAAAGTGCAGCAGTGGTCAAAGTGTAAACAGTGCAGTGGATAAAAAAAGTGTGCAAATTGCAATGGTTCAGTGCAAACAGGCATTTGTGCAAAAACGCATTATTTCCTTTGGTTGGGAATAGAAATGAGATGAACTGAAAAAGCTAAAAGTTAAACGTTCAGCAGCATTTGATGCCCGATAATGTGCAATAGGTGCAGAGTTCGGTTTGTGGATCAAAGGTTCAACTGTCTGATGGCAAGAGCTGTACGCCAGCCGCTGCCGCCAGTGTCATGATGGGTATCAGAGCTGGCCCAAAATGCAGAACACACACGGAGGCTGGATAAAAGTTCAACAGAGTTTATTGATGTACACACACAAGAATAATGCACAGGAACTGGAACTGGTCAGGGGCTGGTTCACTGGAGTCTGCAGAGATGATGGTTTGATTAGCAAACGAACTGATGAACTATGAGTCTTTGATTATTCTGATGAATACCTTGAAGGAGTCCAGGTTTCTCTTTGAGAGGAAGAACTGTTGGGTCCAGAGACTGTAGTTCAGCAGAGTCCAAGAGTTG
>NW_015151062.1:278473-279701 GCF_000732505.1 Cyprinodon variegatus | reverse complement strand
ACGAGGGCAATCTCGGCAGGTTAAGCTCATCCAGAGCCTCAGGTAGAGACAGGTTCCCTGTGAGGCAGAAAACAAGGAAGAATCTCAGACCTCATCTAAGAGACAGCAAAGATTCTCAGGTTTCTAGGCTCAGATCGCTAACCAAACTAGGTCAACACTGCGGCATCGAAGCAAGGTCTGGAAGCAGGTTATATAGGGCTGGTCTCTGATGAGGAGATGCGCCTCAGGTGTGCTGGAAGGTTCCAGCTCTGGAGGACCCACGACGCACTCTGCTGGAGGAAGGTGGTACAGCTCCAGATCCCAACAGCCAGGGGCGCCGCCATGTTAGAATTAGAGTGAAACGCGCTGCCTTGGATATTTGGGCAATTTAGTGCTGAAAGCCCTAAAAAGAAAAGGAGACGACGTATTTGGACAAAGACATGGCTGAGCTAACGTGGCTACTACGGTCTGTCAGTTTGACAGAAAGAATCCATTTCACTCATTGCCCCCCCGCCATGCTGCTGGGTTTACATCTGAGAGGAAGAAGAAGAAGAAGAAGAGGAAGAAGAAGAAGAAGAATCCTCGTTTGCCCGCTGAGCGATCTGCCTACGGCCGCCTTACGACGGCCGACTTTAGTTCAAACATGTTTGATCTCGACGTTACGATTCCTGATGGGGAGGTGGTCGTTACAGGCTGATCGCCCCTCGTTACGCCCTGGTTACACTACGCCAAGCACCATCAGGCTGAAGGTTGACCCGATCAATACATTTTCGCACAACTGGAAAATCGGCCCAAAAAGGGGAAAGAGTGGTACAGCGTTCGACCGGCTTTAGGGATCAGAGATGGAGTCAAACAGAATAACCGACAGTCCAGTTCCAGCTGCTGTTTTCCCCTTTCAGCAAATTATTAATCCACAAACAAAGAAAATGTGACAGTTTCTACCAATAAAATCATTGTTGAAGCACCAAAAAGTTTAAAAATTATAGTGAGAAAAATATGGAGAGGAAAAGATCAATTTTCATGTTTTCAGTTATACTTTGATTTGTGTCTTTCTCAGTTTTCTAGTTTATTTGGTTTCTTTTCCATTTTGTGTTTTTCTAGTTATTCTTGATATTATTTGAGTTCTTCTGGATTTCTTGTTTGCTCTCTGCTGCCCTCATGTGTTGGTCTCCTTCTTCTAGCTCCCTTCTACACTAAAGTAAAATAAAGTAAAAAATCTTGGTGTTGTTTTTGATCAGGACCTGTCATT
>NW_015151062.1:276080-277239 GCF_000732505.1 Cyprinodon variegatus | reverse complement strand
CGTAACCATGACAGAAATACAGGATTTATAATTTGTGCAAACCTGATTATCTTTAAGTCTCAGTCAGTAAAATGGTTTTTGTAAATACAAGAAAAACTGCGAGTAACTTTGGGTATTTGAAAAAAAAATACAAGTAGAAAATGAAATTATCAGCCACACTGACTGACTTCAAAACATACAAATCGTTGGATACATGAGCACAGCCAACCTGATATGCATGCACCAAACTGCAGCTAAGTACAGATTGGATTCCAAGTGCAGGAAGGTTTCTGAGATTGTCTCTCCCGCTGCCAGCAGATCTATAGATCTGTGTGTAAATGGTGCATTAAAAACCTAGCGGAAAGCTCAGGCTTCCTTTGTAGGTCTCAAAAAGCAGGAGCGTTTAGAGAGGGTAAACAGCAATGCATTCTGGGTCTTAAAGGTGTCAATCAATCCACACCGACTACATGCACAGCACTGATCTTGTGTTTTTTTTTCCTTAAAATTTGGAAACAAACTGCTGCGTCTTTATGAGCCATGATTGTTCAAATGTTCGCCTCAGAGGAAAATCGATCGATTATATTTTCCAACCGGTTTCTAACCTTGAAAAATCATTGGAGAAACGTTTGGCTTAGAGAATGAAGATTTCTATAGGTACTTACAGATAAGAAATTACTACAATGTAGAAATCAAGCAGAATGACGACAACCCATTGATCTCTTGATCAAAGCATATAAATCAAATCGTCCTGGAGGGTTTATATCAAAACTATACATTTGTATTAATAACCCAGACAACCATTCTACTACCTATATTAAAAATAAGTGGGAAAATGAAGGTACTTTTACTTTAACTGAGGATGAATGGGAAAGTTTATGTTTATCTCAATGGAAGACAACAAAGTCACATATCTGGAAAACTATCGCACGTTTCTTTAAAACACCATGTCAAAGCGCTCATTATTCACAAGGGAACACTGGATGCTGGAGAGGATGTGGGCGCCTAAAGGCGCATCATTATCATTTGTTTTGGGAATGCCCAGTTATCCAGAAATATTGGAAAGACATGAACAATGTAATGCAAACTGTTTATAACGTCACCAGAGATGGCAAAAGTACTCACTTTCCGTACTTGAGTAAAAGTACAGATACTTGTGTTAAAAAATACTCTGGTAAAAGTG
>NW_015151062.1:273033-275220 GCF_000732505.1 Cyprinodon variegatus | reverse complement strand
ATGGTCCATGATCCATCGCTACTTTCAACGAGCTGTACTTTTGCCAACTGCTCTCTATGTCGAACTGTTCTGTGTTATTAATGTTGTACTGAAAACTTTGAAAAATAATTGGATCTGTCAGTAAGGAGCCTGATTGACATGGATAGCAGCCATAAGACAAATTTAAACCCCCAACGCCTTCCCCCCGATAAGACATGCTTCTAAATGAATGAAAGCCTTTCAGATTTGACACATTAATATATCACTCAGCTAGAGCTGAAGATGGTGGGAGGTTTCAGTGGAACAACAACTAGATCTGTCACAGCAGAAGTGGATGGAGAGCAGTAGCAGCTGTCCACAGGGTCAGAGCTACATAGATCCACATTATCTGAATTCTTTAATCACTTTTTTTGCACTTTTCTTCCAATACATATGGATTCACACACTGCAAAAAATTTAAATCTTAATAAGTTATTCTTTCTTCAAATAAGTGCATTTTTTCTTGAATTCAGGAGGTAAGTGAGACACTTTGAAAATGGAACAGGATAATTAACATTTGAAATAAGAAAAAACAATTGCGTTGTCCTCTTTCAAGTGAATTTTATCCAATTGTCTTATTTTTTAAAATAAAAATACTCATTCCATTGGCAAATCCTCTTACTTACCTACTCAAGTTAAGGGTAAATACACTTAATTTAAGAAATCTTTACTTATTTCTAGATCGTTTTTGCAGTGTATTTCCCTGCTTATTATTTATTGACCTTTCACTGATTTCTTAGGAACAGGAAAATATCCTCGGCTGTTATGGCAGCTTCAAACACCTGGGCTAAACTTTAAAATAAGTGACAGGTGGATTAGACTTTGCCTGTGGGTGATTATCATGGAAGGTTAGTGGGTTATATACAAAAGTGTTTATATGCAAATCAGGTGCAAACAGCAGACAGTAAATAGAATTGGACTAAAGGAAATATAAAAGTAAAAAATATTCCAGGGAATGAGATGATAAAATGATTTTCTATGTGAAAACCAATATAAATGCAAAGGAAATATGAGTGCTATAAAAGTTCTGTTTCAGACAGGGGAAAACAGACCACTTGCAACAGCGCACCCTGGTGGCAGAGGAACTCCAACACACCACCCATTTATGACTACTTATCCATGAGGTGCTAGGATAATAATTAGATATTTTCTTATGCAATGTTGGATCCCTTTTTATCCTAAAGTCTTTATTGAAAGGTTTGCGCATCTCAATGATTTTGTAAATCAACAATGTAAAACATAAAGAAATAAAATCTATTTTATATAGTTGTAGTGATTTTTGCATTTTGTTTTTGCTTTTTCTATCAGTGGTCTTTGCAGTTTATCTGATCTGAATGCAGATGAAAAATTACAAGAAAATAAATCCCAATCTGAGTATAATGAGCGAGAAAAAAAAACATTATGGATTTTGGAGAAAAATACAAAAATAGTTCATCGATAACACCCAAAAAAAACACTTAATACTTACTTACTTAATAGCCCTTGTTCTTCATTTTCCATTAGCTTTTTACTGACTATTTTTTTACTCACACAGTAAAACTGGACAATACGGTTCCTTTCCACTGAATACGGGACAGGTATTCTATGGCTAAATACGGAACGATTCTGCTTTTCAAGGGACGAATGGAAACCCTACTTACCATGTGTTGCATCTGAGACACGGACACATGCACAACCCTGTACCCACTCTCAAGAGGAAATTCCTATTAAACAAGTGACAGAGCGTGCAAGAATCCATTTCTCCTCGTGCACGCTCTGTGTAAAAGTTGCTGTTTGCATCACTCAATATATCTTTAACAACAAAGGACAAAAAGCTCAGATTGCTGAACAACTGACAGGCATGACATAGGATGGCAAAACATCAAAAAAAAAAAGAAAGCAATAGCACGGACCATAATTAAAAGAGACATTAAAAGAGGGTAAAAGGGAAGATTAAAAACAGCGGAGGACCAAAAAAGAGCAATGTCAGCAAAGGAATGAAGAAAGACCACAAAGCTGAGAAACAAAGCAAAGAACAAGGATAAAAATCCACTTTAAAGTTCAAATGAACTTAAAAATGACTAATAGACGACAAATGCACCACATCAGGAGGAGACTAACCCCCCAAAGCCTGAGTGAACAAAGGCTTCAGGTCTGACCTGGGGCGCTCATTCATAGCAGAAATGGCTC
>NW_015151062.1:270097-271172 GCF_000732505.1 Cyprinodon variegatus | reverse complement strand
CAACATGACAGGGCAAGTCCAACATGACGGCAAGTCCAACATGACAGGGCAAGTCCAACATGACGGCAAGTCCAACATGACAGGGCAAGTCCAACATGACAGGGCAAGTTAACCATGACAGGGCAATCCAACATGACAGGGAAAGTCCAACATGACAGGGCAAGTCCAATTAAAGGCTAGGTTCACAGGTCAGATTGAGTTTATAAATGATCATTAAACACTAACTTTTCTGTTAGTCACTAATAAATAATATCGTTACCTTTAATAAATGATTATTGATTATCTATATCAGGGGGTCACCAAAGTGGTGCCCCCGGCCACCAAGGGGCCCTCAAGGACCACATGGGGTTCCCTCAGTCTTCTGTAAATGGATCATTTTATGGAAAGTGTTAAAATTGGACCTTTGAATTTAGAGGTTTTTGATCATAACCTTTTTTCTTTAGTTTAATAGCCTATATAACATGTTACACTTGCAATAAAACATATTTTTCAAGCTCAGCCACCCTTTCTGACAGTATTTTAGCACATTTTATCCAGTTTTTTTTCCCACACCATCACAGGACAAAGGTTAACAATTTCAACACTAAATTTAGATAAAAGTAAGACTACCAAGAGTTAGTTTAAAGTGTTTTTTAATGTTATTTTCATTTTATGTACATCATTCATAAACAAATGTAATATGCAAGTGATCTTACTTTCTTTGCTAGAATGTTTTTTTATATTTTATTATTTTTTCATAGATTTTTAAAAATAATTTCTAGAGCATTTCAAAATAGATGAAATATTTATAAAATTATAAATTAAAAGAAATAATAAAAATATATATGATGTATGAAGTTTAGAATGCTGACCTTTGCAGTGCATGGGTCAGTATTGGTAGCCCTTCCTACGATTCAGTGCCTTGGAAGTGGCCCTCAAAAAGGTGGCTGACCCCTGATCTACAGTGTAAGTATAAATACATGGAAGAAAATAAGGGCTCCTTAATATAAGACACCTAGAGAAATACTACGGTGGCCCTGAAGTGCAAACTGCAACTACAAATCTAAAAGCGCAACTACATTAAGGAAAACACAAT
>NW_015151062.1:267398-268946 GCF_000732505.1 Cyprinodon variegatus | reverse complement strand
ATTGTGTTTTCCTTAATGTAGTTGCGCTTTTAGATTTGTAGTTGCAGTTTGCACTTCATGGCCACCGTAAAATACAGACCAGGCTGCAGCAGCCAGGGCTAACGGGCTAACGGGCTGCCGTGACCCTCTGACCTCCACTGGTTGCCCCGCGGCCCTCTCAACTTCAGAATTTCTTTTTTTTATTACGCATTAAATCAGTAAATGGGCCACATAGTGTCGCTTCAAAGAATAATGTTCTCGCCTTGAATGATCTTAAAACGACTTTTTATAGAACAACAGCAACAGAATAGAGAACTTTTAACTTCATCCTCTGAGCGCTAACCTGTTAGCTGCTGCTGCCGCAGTGCATGCTGGGACAGCTGTCAATCTGGAGAACGGACAGGTCTGCTCTGATGCATGCTGGGTAAAGAGGGAGGGGCCAGAACAACATCCGGGGACTTTGTCCTTCCTTGGTCTTCTGTTCTTGTGAATTAGAAAAGCACTAGGGCTGAGGCTGATGACGTTTCACGAGGACACGAGAACGCACAAGTACACATATTGGGAAACGGCCTGGGAGGGTGCCAGGAGAATGCTGCTAGTTTTAACCATGTAAATGTGGCCTTTTGTTATTATAATTATCTTTAATTTTATCTTTTGCTGGGTTTTTTTTGTTTCTCTTAACGTTTGTTGATCGGTTTGTTATGCTGTTAAAAAGCAATACAAAGAAACTTAAAAACTTAAAGTGTTCATTTTATTCATAAAGATATTAAATTTATTAAAACCATTTTTCTATCTTTAGAGAAAGCATATATTACTCTTTAAATGCACATTTTTTTTCTTTAACCAGCCGTGTTACTGCAGGTTCTGCTTCTCTTCGCAGGTGTTGATGTTGCTGTGGCAGCCATTAGCATCCAAACCGGACTTCTTCCTCAGCGCACGTGGCATCACCGTCTTCTTCAGGAAGCGTTTCTTCTGAAGGCGGTCTCTGAGACTCAGTGGGAGGTAGCTATGGATGAAGTACATCAGGCTGAGGCCAGCATGGTAGCGAGCCTGCGGCTGCGGCGACGATAGTGCCTGGACGATGGTGTCGATGACGGGGCTGAAATCTGTACTGGCCCTCTCAGAGAAGCTCTGGAAAAGGTTCTTGGTCTCGGTCACGTAGTCCTCACCGTAGTCCTCGAGCAGCTCTGGGGACAGACCCTGCAGCAGCTCCTTGTTCTGCTGATCCCAGTGGGCGTGGTTGCTGGATGCGGCTGTGGATGGAAGAACCTAACATTACCAAGCAAGTCCAAAAACAGAAAATTAAAAACAATTTGTTTCCAACTTTGAAGACGTTTCTCTTTCCATCCAGGAAGCTTTTTCAATTCAAAATGTCAGAAACAGCGTTGAGTTTGAGGCTTAATACTGTAGCCCATCAAAACCTTGTTTTTGTTTAGAAAACATGCAGATTGAAATGAACGAAGGGGAAAACTAACCTGACTAACCTGACTCCGCCAGATGGATTTGCTCCGCATATCCATCTGGAAACCTTCCGTTGAAGTAATTTTGGGAAGGGGCGAAAATACTGGT
>NW_015151062.1:258643-267062 GCF_000732505.1 Cyprinodon variegatus | reverse complement strand
GATCTGCGAGTGAAACCTTGAAAGCTCGTGAGATCAGGATGGAACCCTAGTCTCACGAGGCTAGGGTTCCACCCCTTTGGAATGGGGATAGTTTAGCTTCTTTTGGTAGCCTGCAACGCCCCATGCCTGTCTGAGTCTCTGAAAGGGGGGTCGTTAAAGGAAGAGCAGCATGTTAACCGCAACATTAACCAGAGTGATTAAAAATCGCAGGTGTAGCCTATCACCTTGAGGTCTTACCTGTCCTGTACGAGGATGGAAGGATGGTGATCACTCGGACCCCCCAGTGGTTCAGCTCATGCCTCAGGGTTTCAGTGAAGAGGTTTAGCGCGGCTTTGGACGACCCGTATGCAGCCAGACATGGAAATGGTTGCTCACCTGGAAGAAATGGTTATTTTATGTGTGAATCACAGAAACTGTGACTAGGACCAGTTCCGTCTGTTTGTTGTGGAGCGAGTGTGACGATCGCAGCCCTGATAGCTGACCTAAATGCTCACTTTACTCACCTGCCTAAACTTCCCTAGTTACTAATTATCATTCATCTTATCCACCTGCTCCTGCTGCGTCATACGCGCCTCAAGCCAGCTATCAGGGCCAGATCATTGAGTTTGTGTTTTTGAGTTTCTCTTTGATGCCTTAGTTCATGTGCTCATTCTCGGAGGCCAGTGAATAGAGAGGGTTGTTAGTTTTGCCTTGGTGTTTCCTGATGGTGTCCTTGCAATTCCCCATTGATCGCACCCTGTTCCTGTTATCGCTGGGCAAAGGGAGCTAGTTTAAAGTTCCGCAGTGTTCCTAGTGTTGTGTCTAGGTCTGCCTCTCAACTGCTGAGTCTGCCTGTTTCCATCTGAGCGTGTTTGACTGAACTCTCTGCTGGACTCATGGAACCCTGAACCTGCCTGAATGCTCTGTGGATTTGAATTAGGGTTATAGTCAGGTGGATGGTCAAGGCATAGACTTAAATTAAGTAAAATTAAGAGACATTCCTGCAAAGGGAGAAGAACCTAACATGCATGTGTGTGGTTGTGGTGGTTGGGGGGATGTTACACACCTGCTGGGCTGGAGATGTTGACGATGCGTCCTTTGGCCTGTCGCACCAGCGGCAGGAAGCTCTTGGTGACGCTCACCGTCCCGAAGAAGTTCACCTCCATGCAGCATCGGAAGTTGGACATCAGGGTCAGTTCGGCGTCACCTAAGTTTAGACACACTCCAGCGTTGTTGACCAAACCCCACAGACCTGCACACACACACACACACACACACACACAGGGTCAGAGCTGCTGCTTGGCTGTGAATAATTTCTTAACGAGTTTTGGTTTAACTTCTGACTGTGAGATTAAAAATCTGTTAATGTTTGATGTTGCTGTAAACTGGAAAAACACAGAACAAACCATTTGAGAAGAGATTCTGTCTCTATCATCAATGAGTTCAGGAGTTGATTGTCAACAAGACATCAATGTCAAACCATCTTAGTTCCACATTAGGAGATCTGCTTTAGCAGCAATGTGACTGCAGGGTTGTCCTGTGCATCTAAGCCTGTGATCACTGTGCTTCCTAATTTTGCTGTTTAGGACAGGATTTAATAATGCTCTGTTACCATTCAGCCGTTCTCTGGATCCTTGGGTTTCAACAGGTCGGCCTTAGACAGTCTGTAGTGCGAGCTGACAGAACTGACATAGACTCCTATACAGGTGTCCAAACATCCTCACTAAAACTGAGTGAAAGTTAAGTTGCCTCCAATTTAAGCCTGTGTTGTTGCCACCATGACCAGAAGATAATTTATATTACAGCTAAGGCTGATCTCCAGCAGTCAGACCAGCTCTTTGTCTGTCATGGTGAAAACAACAGAGGTCACTATTGGGTCACTGATGACTCTGTGCTGGTAGATTCGTAGGGGGGGGGGGATGCACACCAGGATGTTTATGGGCCATTTCACCAGAAGACACTATGGCTGTTTCTCAATTCACAAGAATGCGAGTATGGACTTGTGTCCCCGCCTATTATGTTCTTGAGAAGAACACAGGAAAGTGTGGACTTTGGGAGAACGGCAGCATCAAATCTGGAACAGAAGCTGATGACATCACCACATTAAAGCTCGTCTGGAGCTGCATTTCACCTCCTGTTATTAATAGTCTCTAGATAATAATAAATTCAGACTTTTTTTCATTTATTGGGGGAATAATAATGAACACAGTCAGATAAACACAAATTAAATGAACATTTTGCCAAATAAAACAAATAATCAGCATCATAGCCAGCGGTCTGTTAACCTCTGAGGTCTGCTGGTTGCCACGGTCCTCTCAACTTCGGAAAAAAATAAAAATAATTACGCATTAAATCACGAATTGGGCCATATAGTGACCCTTAAAAGTATAATATTCTCACCTCAAATTATCTTAAAACGTACTTTTATTGAACAGCCGCAACAGAAAACGGTACTTTTAACTTATTACTCTGAGCTCTGTGAGCGCTAACCTGGAAGCTGCTACTGCCGCAGTGCATGCTGGGACAGCTGTCAATCTCAAGAACGGACAAGTCTGCTCTGATGCATGCTGGGTAAATAGGGAGGGGCGAGAACAACATCTGGGGACTTTTTCTGTTCTTGGTCTGCTGTTCTTGGGAATCAGAAAAGTAATAGAGTTGAGGCTGATGGCGTTTCACGAGGACACAAGAACGCACAAGTACACATTGTAGTATATCGTTAGAATGATCTGGATCATCTGTGATCGATTGGTTTACCCTATGAGAAGCGCATCACTCAGTGTTCGATATGTTTTGGTCTGGTGCCCAGTGTTGTTGTTTTGCGAGCTGCAATAAAAGTTACATACAAAGTGCCTCACCGTTTATTTTATTTAGTGTAAGAAGTACACAACACACATATTGAGAAACGGCCAATAGCTTCTTGGACAACTCCATGCACAATTCCAAGGTGCTACTATCATAAATTCCTGCTGCCTGTGTGTTTCCTGGACGGGGCCGCCTGTGGAGCTGGTTGACAGTTGCCTTTTGTATCTATGCTTCTTTTTCTATGTCTGCTTCTGTCTCCTTGAACCCCAGTGGGCCTCAGCAGATGGCCGCTCACACTGAGCCTGGTTCTGCTGGAGGTTTCTTCCTGTTAAAAGGGAGTTTTTCCTCTCCACTGTCGCTACAAGCATGCTTAGTGTGAGGGATTGCTGAAGAGTCAATGAGTCGATGCAATCAGCTGGTTTCCTTAGATAGAAAACTTTGAACCAATCAGGATGAACTGTCTCTGTAAAGTGCCGTGAGATGACATTTGTTGTTAATTGGTTTTCTGTAAATTAACTGAATTGAATTGAGCCATTGGTAGCAGCGCAGAAGCTAGACTGTAACCATGGTAATGAATTCCTGGGTGACTTCTGGTCACATCAGACATTCAGAACTCCTCAGTGAGACCAGACCCAGGCTTGGTTTATAGACATAACGTTTAGGTGGGATAAATCACATACATATTTACATTAGAATTCCACCTGAGTGGAGCTTAAGGAGACATTTCCACTTTATCTACTGCAACCGGCAGTCATCCAGGACTTCACAGAGCCATAGTTACAGTTTAACTAATGTTCCAATTGTAGAAACTTAAATTAGGTTCAATCAAATTAACTGTGGTCTTGTTTTATTTTATTTTTTTTGCTCCAGAATCTCTGTAGTCTTATCTTTAAAATCATCACTGCTTATCTCTGAAATGAAACTGCAGCTTTTCTTTTCCAAACTGCTGACACCTTTTTTTACTCTTTGTACGCCTACCAGAAGAAGCCCTTTTTTTTTTTTTTTACCTCCATTGAGTCCAAGTTTGCCATCTGTTCTGCCTGTTTTTAGTTACTATTTTTTAACATCAAACACTTGGTTCTTGAAGCGTTTGTGTTTTAACTAAGAGGTGAAGGCCTGTTTTTGCATCTGTTGTTTCTTTTTGTTTTCGATCCTGTGACGTCTGAGAACAAACCGCCGTCTGCAGCTTCTATAAACTATCTGAATACTTCTAAGATTGGAGGATGACACAAATCCTCACAACCATCAATTCATTCAGAACAGGAGGTCTCACTACCCTCTCTGAGTTTTGCTGGAAATTTGGCCCAGACCTCAAACCGCTGTGTTAAACTTTAATGACTCATGTGATGAAGACTTCTGATCTTTGTCCCCACAAGAAAGGAGGGAGATTTATGTCCCCACAACATGAACGCTTCTAGAGAAAGAAGGAAGCGAGAGAGACGTTCCTGTTTTACTGCACAGCCCTGATTCTGAGGCTGTTCCAGAACAGTCATCTGGTTGCTGCAGCGTTTCCTAGAAGGCCTTGGAACAAACATTCCAGCTGAGCAGAACCAACAGAACCAGCAGACTAATTTATATACTTACTGCTACAAATCAAGCAGCAGAACATCTTCAAACAACTCAGAACCAGACTCACGAAGGGTCACTAGAAATGTCCGAGTTCACTTTTCTGAGAGATTGTCAGTGTTAGACTCAGCGGCCGACTGGCTTCTGATTTACAGCAGATATTCAGAGAAGGTCCATCTGAAAGCAGGAGATTGTCTTAAAACTGTTTTAGTGTTTCAGACCTGAAAAAGGGAGGAAATCATGAATGCATGTGGATTTATCTATAAGGAAAAGTTAATGAGCTGTTTGTCCCTCTGGGGTCAGAATCATCTCCAAACTTCCCTCCCTACAGCTGCTTAGAAACATCTGGATCTGATGGTACCTGCAGCTCTCCCTCACAGCTCTGTCATCCTGCTTACCTTCAACCTGATCCAACTTAGTTTTTTCATTCGCATCCTTCTAAAACTCTGTGATTTCACTTAGAGATGCTTTTTAAATGTTGGCCAATCTTCCAGTTGGATGTTGTAAACCTGCTGGTCTACCCAGCTCACCTCGGAGGCCCAGCTTGGCCTTGGTGTCCAGCAGCGCCTGCTGCACCTGCTGCGGCTGCGTGATGTCCACCTGTAGGAGGGTGAGGCGGGAGGAGCAGCTTCTCTGCAGCTCTCTGGCTCCGTCTCCCTCCAGGTTCAAAACGGTGGCGAAAACTTCGAAGCCCAAGGAGTCGAGACGCTTTGCCGCCGCATTCCCGAAGCCGGAGTCACAGCCTGCAGGAAAGGAAACACTGGGATTACATGATAGTTGAATCCAGGTGGTTTCTGTGGGGTAAGGGACATATACCTGGACTGGTCTCCCTCACATGGAAGCACAAAATCACAGAGCCACAGTAAAGGGAACATTTTATTTAACATGCATATTCTGGGTCAGCAGGAGGAAGTCAAAGAGAATCCATCTTTGCACAAAAAGGAAAATACAAACTACTCATCCAGGAGATAAACCCAGAATCTCCTTTCTGTGAGAAAACAGTGCAAATAACTCAACCAAACAAAATGAAACCACAAACAGGAATAAGTTCTGACTTAAAAACCGACACAGTTTAAGCCAACTCTTCTATTCCTGAAAATCTGGAAATGTAGAAACATGTTGCTAGTCCAAGCAGAAGTAGGAAGTTGTGGATGAGGAAGAGGAGCCTGTGTTGTAATGCAACAGGGCAAAGACTCCAAAGCGCCCCTCTATTCACAAACAAACCCTACAAAATACAGGGACATAGTCAGAGCAGGGTGAGAGGAGCTCAACAGCAACATCTGCAGCTCCAATATTGCCTAGAGATTGTCCGTTTTCAGGGTGCAGGCAAGACTGCAACTAGTAAATGCTGAATTTAACCGAACGTGGAAAAAGGTCCCAATAAAAAGTAGATCAAACTGGATAAAGAAGAGCTTTAGTAACTCTGGTTGCTCACAATAAAGGAGCTCATCTACAAGCAACCTGCCAGCATGCATATCGCTGCTGCTGGTGCTAATACTTCCTGACCAACAGAGAGTTTGGACTAAGCCTTAGCTTTGGGACAGATTAAAATGAAAAACCTGACCCTAAACTGCTTTGGTGTGCAGAGGAAGTCCTGCTCCACAGACTCTCTAAGCTTTCCAAAAAAAGTTTTAAAAAAATACAATCCACTGGACTGAAGACCTTTCGCTTCCCATCCAGGACGTCCTTTCAGTTAAAAATGACATAAATATGGTTGAGTTCGAGGCTCTTATACAGTAGCACATCAAAGCTTTTCAAAAACCTGCAAATAGAAACAGATGAACGGGTCCCCCCCTTTGGAATGGGGGCCATTGGCTTCTTTTGTTAGCCTGCAATGCCCCAGACCTGTCTATGTCTTTGATAGGGGGGTCATTAAAGCTTCTGGTCCTCTGTAAACATTTTCAAACTTGGGAACAAAGTCCAGTTGATTGTTTTTTAACTGAATTGTAATGACTTTGACCTGGATGACTGAGAGTCTTCCCCAGCAGACTATGTATGCTGTTCAGGTCCTGAAGCTGTAGAGTTAAGCATGATCGCCGTTCCCTTAGCACTGGGTTAGACAGTTGGTCTGAGGTGTTTGTGTGGATGTGCTGTACTTGGTTTTCTCTAACATAGTTTTGTCCAACATGGTCCAACATCTCTATGTTGGCCTCTTCTGTCCAGAGAGCATAGTACCAGAAGTCTGGTCTTCCACTTCATTTTGGTCATACACGTCCTGCTGCCATCTTGATTTTAGAGAGATACTTTCTACTTCAGTCTTTAAAAACTGGTTGAAGGTCAGGACCCTTAAAACTTTAATTTGCTAACCTTTAGAAGAGGTGGAGCTTTTGAGTTTTTGGTAATTTCTCTGAGTTTCACGCCCTGAACTTGGGCTAAACCTGCTGAGATGATTCTTTGTGAAACCGGCAGCTGCCTGAGATGTTCTCCTCTGCAGGATGATAGATTTTGGATGGTTTAGAGCTGACCGTCCAACGTTTCTTAGGGGATAGCTGCAAGTGTTGCATCGCTAAGCTCATTGTTGATTGATGTCTTTCTGCTTTGATATTACAGTATGTCAAGATCTATTTGGTTGCTGCAGAAAAGCTACCAGATCTATCTGATGCCATAGAGATGTTCCCCCATTGATGATCTGTTCATCTTTGCATCTGATTAGCAGCTCCTGTTTGGTGCCTCTTAAATCATGTGGGATCAGTTTTTCCACACTCAGCTTTCTACGTTTATCAGATCTTTCTTGGACAGACCATTATGGTGAAGACTGAGATGTGGGATCTGGAGTCAACAAGTCATCTCCATGTCATGTGTTTGCGATACAGACCCATTTAACCAGGGGAGTCATAGGTAAATTCAGTGGCTGGGTAGAATAAATACATGACATGGAGATGACTTGATCCTTCATCTCTGGGTGAAGGCAAAGGTTTGTTTGAAAGCACTCTAGGTTTACTTCGATATCTTAGTTTCCAGCCCTCATCTCAGGACGAGGGAGCCTCCTTTACCTGTAATGAAGACAGCTTTGCCCTGGGCAGGAAGGTTGGGCAGCTGGGCGGTCCTGGACCGTGAGTAGATGCAGCCCATGGCAGCAAGCAGCACCAGTAGCGGGATGGCTGGAAGGCAGAACCCCCATAGCCGCTCCACCAGAACCGTGGCCCCCAGCCAGGCCACCAGAGTGGGGCCGACGCTCAGGTGGGGTGCCAGGATCTTCTTCATGGCTCCACCCACAAACAAAGACACTACAGCCAGGTAGATCCAGAAAGGAATGTTGTAGTTCTCACTCATCTTCTAAACTTCACACATGCAACCAGGTGTCAATGTTTCAGTCAGAGCTGGTGTCTCTCAGCCACTCTCTCACTACTGAACACACTCCCTCACACTCTGAGAGTCTGCAGAAGAGTGCAGCCTGCCGGATTCAGCAGTGAATATATAGAGGGCTGCAGGGGAGGAGGGACTACAGGCTGCCTTTAATCTGAACACACACACACACACTCGTATCTCCTGCTGACCAGCCTCCTGCCTTCCTCTGATAAGAGGTTTTATCAGCAACAGCTCAGGTTGTGACCTCGACTCAGCAACACCTTGAAGTCCTCTAGATGAACTAATTCTGTCAAAGCTGGAGAAACAGGTTCTGTAAGGAGCTTTGATTCAGAAAGATTGTTTATCTGCATGGTTTGATGTTGTCCATGAAATGTGTGGATGAGGTCTTTCTCTTGGGCTGCTGGTGTGAAAATTTCCAGCTTCATTGGATGGAATAATTTAGTTCCCTAAGATCTCTTTAAATAACCCCCAAAAAAGAGTCCAGATGCTTTTGCTCTTTCTCCAAACTGAACTCAAACATGATCTGATTGAAGAAAGGCTTTTAGAAGCTGCAAGTTATCATTTCTTTCACTAGTTGTCTGTGTATAGCCTAGGTGCCAAACTTAGTCCCGCCCACAATGTTTGAGGTCGGGAAGTTTGGTCTGGCATTTCTCAATAGTAGCGCGAGTATGCTCGCCCAATATCTGGTCGGGCCAATCAAATTGTCAGGGCGGGCTTTATAGGATGATGGACAGATGATCAACAGTAACGTAATCAACCACGT
>NW_015151062.1:256036-258278 GCF_000732505.1 Cyprinodon variegatus | reverse complement strand
GAGTCGGACTACGTCAGGCTAGTCAATGCATCCATCAAGAGAACTTTTAATTTCTAGGTCTACAAGACTTTGTGAAAAACCTTGGAAAAAGCTCATGACTTTAATTTTTTTATTTCTTAAACAACAAAAGATACAGTTTGGCAGGAGCAGGTGGAAGGAGCAGTGATGGTTCAAAGTGTGATGGTTTCTCCTGCTATGGATGTTAAATCTCAATCCACAGTGGATCTCAAAGGTCCACATAACCTTGTTTCCAGGTCAATATACAGCCCTAGGTGCATATCAACGCTCCAGGAGGGATGCCTTTCTCAAAAAACTTTCTGTGAAACCTGAGAGTGTCTGATCCATCACTGAGTGAGAGACACAATGGACTAAAGCACTAAAGTTAAAAAGTGTTGCCTTCAATGTTTTATTAATAATTAATTAATATTTTGTTAACTGGGCAATTGCTCCACAAATCATCCAAGAAACAAAGACCTTTTAGACAGAAGGAGGATTTAAACTCCTAGAGTTCACATGTCTGCATGAGATCTTATGACTTCCTGCTTTGTGTTTGAATGGCATTCAGCTAAAGAGGAAACCATCAGAACGCCTATTTTGAAATTATTCTGGTTGAGAATGAAACCAAGAGGCACCTGCTGTACCGGTGGACCACGCTGCATCCAAACATATATTATTTGTCTTCTCTTCCTTTAAATCCTGTTCTATCCTGTTCTGACTCCTAAAGGAGACGGGCATTCTTGAAGGAGTTGCTCTGCAACTCCCCCCATGTCCTTGATCTGTCCCTGCTTTGCTGTGTCTTGTCTTTTTTTAGCTGTCTCTTCATATCACCCAAATTTTCTCAACTGGAAGGCAGGGAAATGGGGACCTGTTCTGTCCTGCTGGGACATACTTTGTGGGATACACCATGGACTCCTGGAAGGCTTGGAGGATGGTGTGTTTTACAATGGTGTCAGTGGAGAATATTGAATATGTATTAATTTTTGGTTTTATGATACTCTGATTTCTCCTGTTTGGATTTGGAAGATACCTGATGTATCTATAATTACAGAGAATGTCGGTAATTTGGGCATTGATCAGGCTGCCGGCAGCGGTTGACGCCCTCACAAAGGCCGTGAACGAGCAGGATCGGGAGCTGACTCGTATGCTGGGTGGTTGAATTCAAAGGTGAGATGGAAAAATATTATGGATATACACAATCGCTTCAAGGTGGAAAAGCCCAACAATTTGGAGTATTGGATTCGCCACGGAGACCCAGCAAGAAAAGACTTAAGAATGACAGAAAATTCCTCTGCAGCCTGCTGTCAAAACAATAACTGTTATTCTGGTTTCTTCCCCCCCCCCCTTATCAAAGTTTCCCCTGAATGTTATGACGAAAGGGCACAGAAGATCTGCCCCCCCGCCCCTACCGGGGCGACAGTGGCGTTGGATGTAGGAGTTTGCCCTGAAATCGAAGGGTTGACGGTTCAAGCCTCGACTCCAACTTTCAGTGTCGTTGTGTCCTTGGGCAAGACACTTCACCTGCATTGTCTACTGATGGTGGTCAGAGGGTGGCGCCAGTGTACGGCAGCCCCGCTTCTGTCAGTGAGCCCCAGGGCAGCTGTGGCTACAATGTAGCTCACCACCATCAGTGTGTGAGTGAATGGGTGAATGAATGTAGTGTAAAGCGCTTTGGTCAAGTCTCCTAACTTAAATAAAGGCGCTATATAAGTACAGGACATTTACCATTTACCCCCGAACATCTGTGAATGCACCCAGAACTGTTAAATTTCCATCTCATCAAGGACATGGCCTGTGGACAGTGTTTACAGACATATTGAACGCACTCATCATACACACGCAACTAATGTCTCAAATGTCAGATTGACTTCATGTGACTCCACCTCTGATCTGACCATCTGCTGAAATGTCTGTCTCATGTTTTTGATATCTCAAACTGTATTCTGTCAAGGATAAAGTGTGAAATATGCTTTTTTTTCCTCGCTCTCTTCCCCAATGCGGCTCCTTTCTTTCCACAGAGATGAAGGCAGCGCTATTAGAGAACGGCCTGGGAAGCCAGGTAACTAAGCCATAAGAACATGCCAAAGACAGCGTTCTGTGGCACACATGGCCTCAGTAAAAGTGTTCTCCCTCTCAGCCCCCTTTCACCACATTTTGTGGACTTCCTGATGCTAAAGATTAGTCCAAATGCATGGACTAGTTTTGCAGTGTCACTCCTTGCTTGTTTTGGCAATGTTCCAGAGGA
>NW_015151062.1:254859-255504 GCF_000732505.1 Cyprinodon variegatus | reverse complement strand
GGCTTTATATAAGGATAGGGAATCTAACATTATATTCTGGATTCAAAAGGAAGCAACTGAAGGGGAGGATGCAGAGGAGAAATATGTATGAGTTCTCTTTTAGTCAGAACTCTGGCTGCAAAGTTTTGGATCAGCTGAAGGCTTTCACCACATTTTGTGGACTTCCTGAAACTAAAGATTAGTCCAAATGCATGGACTAGTTTTGCAGTGTCACTCCTTGCTTGTTTTGGCAATGTTCCAGAGGACAAAGAAAAGATTCCTAGAAACCCACTTAATACTTGAAATAAAAAGCATGCCCTGGACAAAGATAACACCAAAGCTCTTTATTATGGGAGGCCAATTAAATTCTATACACGCAAAGCAACTGATTAAGCAGATTCTGTCTCATCTGACATTGAAAGCAGTAAACCTAAAGTCATTTAGGTTTTATGTCTTCAAGGGCTGCCTGAAGTCTATCTAACTTCTTAGATTCATTATGTTTTAATGACAAAAGTGGCTGAGTATCATCAGCCTGACAGTGGAAATGTATTTCATGCTGTCCTGTCTTCAAGGATCCAGACACTGAACTCCAAACATCTCTGCTGTCACATAGAAGCTTTCGAATTAACAACAGAAAAGGATGTCGACAATGTCGTTTTTCAGAAT
>NW_015151062.1:250389-253679 GCF_000732505.1 Cyprinodon variegatus | reverse complement strand
TCAACACCTTGGCTGCGCCTAGAAATTCTGTCCATAAAAGTAATGAACAGAATCGGTGACAAAGGCCAACCTTGGCGGAGTCCAACCCTCACCGGAAACATGTTCCACTTACTGTCGGCAATGTGGACCAGGCTCTGACACCGGTCATACAGAGACCTAACAGCCCCCATTTTAAAGGGCCCGGTACTCCGTACTCCCGGAGTAGCCTACCCCCACAGGACCCCCCGAGGGACACGGTGGAATGCCTTCTCCAGATCCACAAAACACATGTTGACTGGTTGGGCGAACTCCAATGCACCCTCCAGGATCCTGCTTAGGGTGTAGAGGGTATTATATGCTGAAACTTATGCAGGTTGTTTCCATGGAGACCCAACTGCTTGCTGACAGCAGATTATTCTCAATGATACCTTAACACTTTGTGTTTGTGGTGTCTTAAAATTGAGGTGTGGGATGGGGTTGCATCTCCTGACCAAGCTGAGATATTTACATGCAGAAGTCAGAGGTGGAAGGTAGAAGACTAAAAAGTAAAGATAGTTACATTAAGATCATCCAAAGCCCCAAATCTGTATTTACTTCTGAATATAAACTCATCTGACCGCCTAAAAATGAAGCACTTTGTTTTCTATGTTGTGTTTCATCTATTTAGTGTTAAAAGTATATTACCTATATATTGAATCAGTTATAATGAAGAAATTAGAAAGATATTAACCAATTAGTTGTTTATATATAAGATTATAGAAGAGTTAAAAAGCTCCATTATGTGATTATTATGACTGTTGAACTGGACATGGGTATTTTATATCATCCATTAATTCTTTTCCTTTTTTACATTGAAGAATTAAAATCATCTCTATGTTACATCAGCAGTATATTCAGAGACTAACCAGTTTATTGGTTTATCTTTATTGGACTTAGACAGTTTCTGAGTCAGACCAGTAAACGTCAGGTCTGGGGCGTCCAGTTCAACAGGTATAGTGGATCCAAATTCTCAAGGTCAGACAGGCTGACAATCAAATCCAGGAAATCTTAGGTTGGATTGAGCTGAAGATGGATGTTTAGGAAGCAGGTAGAGACCAGGTATGAAGGATACGTGATGCCAACCTGATGCCCAGCAGGAGGAACGCTTATTTCTTTTATGATTGCTGCTGCAGATCAAGCTGATTGTGAAAAGGTGTGAAGGTCTCAGCAGGCGTGACACAAAACAATAGCCAGAGATTACCATAAAGTAATGTGCTTTACAATTTTATGAGGTAGGAATAAAATCATGCTGCAAAGAGCGGCCAGGGACACCATGTAACATCAATAAAGATAAAAGAAACAGGAGAGTCTTGGCTAAATGCAACTTAAAGGTATAGAGGACGATCTTTTATTTTTGGGTGGATCATCTAAATAATTGGTCCTCCCAAATGTCAATCATTCTGGTGATATGTTTAAGTAAGGCCGTCCTACGTGCTTATTGCATTAGTTATCTTTTTCTGCGCACTTTCAGGCGTATATCTGTGGTGAGCTACGTTTCAGACAGTCATTGCAGCTCACCTTTCTCACCACAGTTCTTTAAAAAATGGCCGAGGGTCGGAGGAGAAAAAGTTTCTGTAAAGTGTATGAGAAGAAAGGAAAAGCCTCAGAAGAGGCAGATATATCCCATAATGCTTTGCACGGAGAACTCTCCTCGCAAAGCATTATGGGATTTGCTGTCACAGCGGCCCGCTGTCGCCATAGGCGTCGCTACCCAACAGCAGCGACTAATAACAAAGATGGCGCTGTCACCGCGTAAAGGAGGAGGAGTTACGAGCCCAAAGCAGTGATCAACTTGAATGGTCATCTCATACAGTGATCACTATAAAGTTCACTATCTAGTCCCCGCTCTATATAGTGATAGAGAGATTTTAGGTTAGAGTAAGCTTCTATGAGCTGTGAGAGAGCAGCAACTTTTAAATAGAGCGTGCACGAGGAGAGATGGACTCGTGCACGAGGAGAGATGTACTCGTGCACGCTTCCCAAAAATCCTCCACAATGCCTTTAAGGCAAAGTAAATAACATACGTTTAGGTTATGAAAGTTTATTGATTAATAAAGATTCTGTGATTTGAAATGGTCAGATTCTTTGTAATGGGACAGTCATTCCATGTGCATTTACAGAATTTAATGGATAAAATATAAATCTACTGTGACCTCTAGAACAGGTCCTACTGAGGCCTTTAGGGCAGAAACAATGAGGCCTGCTGTATTCTGTCTATTTTTCTTTTTTTTACTTTTCTTTCTTTGCAGATTTATATCATCCATAAATTAAACCGGTAAGACAAACAATAAAGCAATAGTTAAATGTATAACAATAAAGTAATTAGGGATTTTCACAGTTTGACGTTTGTTATGATTTTATTAGCTACAAGCAGCTTTGTTATATAAACATTATGAGATAGCAGCCTTCTGCTGGAGGATGACAAGACCGAGGAGCACAGACTGACTTGGTTATAAAGGAACTTGGGACAAAGACATTAAACCCATAAATCTAAAATATAAATTAGATTCTCATGTTCAAGAGGATTTAATGTTTTGCAATAGTACGACTGTATGATTATTGATGGAATTAGTTTTATGATTTATGAGTTGTGACGTAAGCAGACAGCTGAGGGCAAGATGAACAAAAACAATGATTTAAATAATACATTTTATTTAAAGTGCCTTCCAGACACTGTACAATTAAACCCATGTGACAACAACTTTAAAAGATAAAAGCAACATGAAAGACAGAAAACAGGCAATCAAAGTGAGTAAGCATTCTGGGACAAGTTGGTGTTAAAACTGAATTGAACAAAGACTGTCAGCGTTACAGGTGTGTGGAGAGAAGCAGTTCCAAGGTGTGGATGCAGAACCTTTTCTCACTTCATGATGCTGAAGTGGACAGGAGGAACATAATAAACAAGAAGATAAGAAGATCCAATCATGCAAGAGGAAGACAAAATAATAAGCAGGAAAAAGTTGGAAAGACTGTACTAATGTGGTAAAAAGCAGGGCTTGCAGTATTATTGCAAGCTGCTGAGTTATATTTCACCTGCAGCCTATGAAGGGAGTTTTTTGGATAATCAATGTGAGCTGCAGGTACGAGTAGATGGGAATGCTGTGGAGAGAGAGGAGGAATAAAGACAATTAAAATTGCCTTGATGAAAAATAAGCAAAACGAACAATGCCATTAATTTAATAATAACGCTACAAGATATTGATGGAAGTAAAAGGCAGGGTGCCCTATTTCTATAAATAGATCTACACTCACCGGCCACTTTATTAGGTAGC
>NW_015151062.1:249085-250163 GCF_000732505.1 Cyprinodon variegatus | reverse complement strand
ATATATATATATATATATATATATATATATGAAAATTGTTTTTTTTTTTACGTTTTTTTTCTTCTTATTTTGCCAATAAAGCTCTGGGAATCATTGTCCCTGAGCTAAATAACAGGCAAACAGATTTGGTTTCACCATCAGAACCTGACCGTTCTTGCCATCAGGTTATGCTCGGTACTTGTATATGAAACTTTTTTGAAAATTATTTAGGGAATAAAATCTTACACAAGGATAAGAATTAAGTGCAAAGAGAACGAGGCGGGAGGAGAGAGAATACAAAAGCCATTAACAGCCAAAAAAAAACAATGCAAAAGATATACAGAAACTCCTAGAAGTCTGTTTCTACTCCTGCATGAGACAAGAGGGAAAGAAAAAAGAGAACAAAATAACAGCAGAGGGCATTTTCTGTTAAGACTGTTGACAGACTTATAAAGTCAAACCTGTGTTCCTTTGTTCTGAGGACCTGGAAGGTCAGCCAGACACAACAGATTCAGATTAAATAATTTATTGACTATAATGCTGAGATAATGACAGGAAGCCAGTGGCAGTAGGGTCAATAACCTCTGCTACAGATAGTTAAGTAAGTGACTGGGCCGAAACTTAAGGATTTAACACTAAGGACAACAACCTTTTCAGAATCTGCAGGAGAGCATGGATACTGAATTTTGGTTCCTTTGTGCAGCATGATGCAGACAGCTGGATGATGTCATTTTGAGCTAGACAGGATGTTAAAGGGACTTATTGGTTAATGAGGAACTTTCATCCAGAAGCTCCATTAATGGAACTTAAAGGGATAATTCTTCATGGGTAAAACCCCTGGGAATAGGAAGGAATCTCTAGATGGGGAGCAGGAACGTTCCTGAAGCCATGGATGCAAAAGATGGTGATATTATTAGAGAGTCTGACTTGAATCAGTGAAAAGGGTATTAAAAGAAGGTGGAACACAGCAAGGCAGATTCAGGCTAGGCAGGGGGTGTAGTCGGCAGGGAAGAAACTGTTGGGATCTGGAGCTGTACCACCTGTCTCCAGCAGAGTTCGCTGTGGATCCTCCTGAGCTGAGCCTTCGACACACCTGAAT
>NW_015151062.1:244690-247983 GCF_000732505.1 Cyprinodon variegatus | reverse complement strand
TTTAAAAACCAATATAAATATGTTCCTTCAGCTTCCTTCATGCCATTAAGGAAGCTGCTGTCATGGTCTTATTCAGGGATCTGACCCACATGCAGGAAACCACTCAGGAGAACCAGGGGAAGGTTTAACAGGTTTATTAAAAACTAGTTGAGATGGGTCCAGTGCTGCTCTGAATGCAGGCAAACCAGGACTGAAAAGTGAAAGGGGAAGTTTCTGTGTTTAGTTCAGGCTCAGTGGGAACTTTGAGCTTCAATTTGCAAAAGGCAGAAAAAGCAACAGGACTCACGTTTCCACAAAATGTGTCTTTCTCTGAATCCAGTCAGTGTGGGTTGTCCCAGAAATTGGTTGGCTCGTTGGAGGGCGGACAGGGTTTACCCAGATTAGGCTGTTTCCTTGAGGAGTGGAGGAGCTGACTGCCACTTAGATTTCCCTTGGTACTCGGACGGTTCTTGTGGAGATGAATCCCCTGCTCAGTGTGAAGCCCAAACAATCCTTTCGGGGAAAAGTTGGTCCAAACCTCCGGTTTGAATACCAAGCTCAGAATGAAGCTCAAGACGATCCTTCCAGGGGGGGAGGGTCCAAAACATCCAGTTAGCAGGATGACTGACAAACAGAGACAAAACAACAAGGTTAGGAGTCAGGAAGACAAAAACTCAGTTTGACTCAGCAAAAAGCTTGGCTAGAGTACCCAAAACTGGCAAACACTCTGGCGTCGAGGTAGTGGCAGTCAGCAGCTTAAGAGTCCTCCGGTAATGAGGCAACCATCCACAGGTGTGTCATCCGCTAGACAGAATGATGCTGTATTAATAGCTAATGAGTTGATCCCAGAGGTTAACAAGAAAGATTTCATAACTGGGAGAAAACCAGTAAGCAGACCCATGTTGAGTGCGCCAGGGAGCTGGAAGGTCATTTCGGTCAATGGTGATCTATTTGAAAGTCACCAGTTTTTAAGATCTCCGTAACTTGGTTGTTTTAGAGTGTCTTGTCAAATAGTTGTGTACATTAGTGAGCCAAGAAAAGGCTGCTTTCTAAGCCCGCTATACTATCTATTGAGTATGTACTTGCACCACTCATGGGATGATGCTGAAAATGTTAATGTGGCTATTCATGTAATATGCGTGGAATATTAAACATGTGAACGGTCGTGTTTTTAAGGTTTAAAGAGAAGCGCTATGTTACTTTATCTACTTTCTGTCCTTCTGAACTCCTGTCATGGGTAAAGTATACTGTATATTGAAATGTTTTATTGATTTTCTGAGTCGGCCTTGCCTGTAATATACATGCCTTATGATTCCAAACAAGGACAACATAGCTTTTTTCCCTAGTGATTGAGAGATTTTGTTTTTATATTTACCCCTGAAGCCTGTGTGTTTTACTTTGCAACTGCTTCTCTCTTCCTGTTGGAGCATTTAAAAGTTGCATTTGGTGTGTTAAGGACTTCAAAGGGAGGTTACTATGGAGGTGTGCTCTGCACTTTCCTTTGAGGGAGTTAATATTATTCTAAGTAATAATTTCGCTGGGAGCCTGGTGTATGACATTTAAACCGGTTACAGAAAAGTTGAATGAGAATGCTTAATGTTTTTCTGGGGCTTTTCCGGGATGTGCATTGCCATGTGCCATGTTGGGTGAGAGTGTATTGCTGACCTTAGAGATGGGAGTGTAGGAGAAGGTCTGCCTCTCCTGTTTGTCACAGCCTTAAAGTTTGGTTTTGACATCAGCACTAAAGAACATACTTTACAACCAAGAAACAACCAAAAATGCATCCAAACCAGCATCATGACAAAAGCACTATAAACTGAACACAGAGGCCAAAGTACAGCTAAACGCATGATAGTATCACAGTAAAACCAATAAATTTTATACATGCATATAAAAATCAACAAAAACATACAATCAATGAAACATAAAACCAAGTAAAAACCAAACCCCAGCTATATAATAGAAGCAGAAAAGAAAATGTGTGTTTTTAAACAGATGTAATATTTACATGTAGGATTCCTGCCGGAGCTTAAGACCAGTTCAGGTCAGGTTCCCTCTGTGCTTACGCCTCATTCTCAGGTTTGACAGATGTCAAAAGGTCAGTAAACCTAAAAGAACATGCAGGCATGCAAGGTTGTAAAGGTTCACTGATAAAGAGTGGATGAGGTCATTTAAAGATTTATAAGAAAAGTTTAAAACCTTACAAAGCAAACAGACATCTGTCCTTTCATGAGTGCAAAGCAATCAGCTAAATGCTGGAAGGTCATTTATTACTGGTTTTGTTCAATTAACATTGTCTTTCTACCTTGATGTCAAAAGTAGTTTTGATTTAGGCTGTTCCTGAAATAGGTGGCTGCGACCCAGTCCAGGAAACCTGGGACCCAGTCCAGGTAGACTGGGACCCAGTCCTGGTAGGCTGGGACCCAGTCCAGGTAGACTGGGACCCAGTCCAGGTAGGCTGGGACCCAGTCAAGGTAGACTGGGACCCAGTCCAGGTAGGCTGGGACCCAGTCAAGGTAGACTGGGACCCAGTCCAGGTAGGCTGGGACCCAGTCCAGGTAGGCTGGGACCCAGTCCAGGTAGACTAGGACCCAGTCCAGGTGGGCTGGGACCCAGTCCAGGTAGGCTGGGACCCAGTCCAGGTAGTTTGGGACCCAGTCTAGGTAGTTTGGGACCCAGTCCAGGTAGAGTGGGACCCAGTCTAGGTAGATTGGGACCCAGTCCATGTAGACTAGGACCCAGTCCAGGTAGGCTGGGACCCAGTCCAGGTAGACCGGGACCCTTTCTACCTAAACTGGGTGCTTCAAAGATAGTAAAACTGAGGCCACAGGAGTTCAGCTATAGATTCGAACAGGTCCAGCCCCGTCAGACTTTTTCCGACTTCACTTCAACCGTAACAGTTGGAGAACATCCATCCATTTTCTTTTACACGCTTGTCCCAAGTGGGGTCGCGAGGGATGCTGGTGCCTATCTCCAGCAGTCAATGGGCGAGAGGCGGGGTACACCCTGGACAGGTCGCCAGTCCATCGCAGCAGTTGGAGAACAAATCAGGCAAATAATCGGTAGTTCTGTGCGCTAATTTCCTTTATGAGGAGCTTCAGCAGCAGTAATGTCGTTGCAGATATTTCAGATATCTCAGACTGAGAAATAATCATGTTCAGATCATTTAAATTTCATTAATGTCAGCCAAACCCATTTGCAGAAGGACTGATAAAACATTTCAATAAACCAAAAATTACTGCAGCATATTAACCATTTAAATTAACTATCTTTAATAATTTAAGACAAACATTTTCACATACTTTGAATATATC
>NW_015151062.1:238042-242850 GCF_000732505.1 Cyprinodon variegatus | reverse complement strand
ATTTTTTAATTCTTTATTTTTTATTTTGCAATGTAATATGTTGTAAATATGTATGAACTTCCTGTGGTTTGGCTGCTACCTTGGCCAGGTCTCTCTTGAAAAAGAGATTCTGAATCTCAATGGGACTTCTTGGTTAAATAAAGGTTAAATAAAAATTAAAAAAAGTAACTAAAATGTATTTATACTGCCATTCTTTTTACATATAATGAATAAAAGCAATCAAACAAGTAATGTTTAAAACTAAATTGTCAAAACAGCTTTTTTTAAATAAAAATCTGCTTCGAAAGGGAGATGTAATATAGCTTTTAAAGACACAGTTTATAAAACTCTTTTTATTTTATAAATCTATGTTAAGCATATAAAAGTGTTAGGTACCGTAGTTTATATTTACCGTCCTGTTGCCGTCTGAGTCCTTCTAACAGCTCCTGGTTGATTGCAGCAATAGATGCTCCTTGCTGAGGTGCTTGGTGTGTTACACATGCAGCTGTTTGCTCCTTAGTAGGAAACTATCAAAGCTCCTGCAGTTATAGTGATGCTCAGACTGATCAGCACTGATGCAATCACTGAACACTGGATCCTGCCTGATTTGGATCCCACTCGTTTCGCATAACATTTTATTTAGTTTGGACCTCATCTGTTCCTCCATTGTGACACAAGCAAGAGCAGGGATATGAAATGAGATGAGCTAATTCCATGTGGGTGACAGCGTCCCTGAACGTAGGCCATAGAACAAAAGATAAAATGGGTTTTATGGTCTCAGTTTAAGGACAAACATGATGCAAGCATTGATGTCAGGGAGTTTCTCATTTTACAGCATGTTTGGTTCAATAGTTAACAGAAATCCACCAAAGTCACGCAGTCATTTAATGCACTGCAGGATTTCAGCCCAACGCTTAAACATCTTCCTCTTTTTCATCTAATATAAATTTGTTAGCTGTTGCAATCACAGTTGGAGTTTTCCCACCTTCTTTAAGCTTCATCATGGTTCATTTAAAAGAATATTATTAAAGATAAATAACTAAATAATAATGACATATAATATATCATCATAGGGAGCAATTAAAAAAACATTTCTTTACAGAATAATTTTAGCTCCTCCGCTTAATGAATGATATTAATGGACAAATGTCCCCAAACTGACTCCTTAACCTTGTTTTCCATTAATGGCAGGACATTCTTTACAGAAATAAGCAACTGATGTGATGATAAGCACAGAGGAACCAGCCATTCTGCATTGCAATTGAATTTCCGTTTATTTATCTGATGCCGATTTACAAGAAATGTCATCTCACTTTACAGATGGAGCCATACGGTCAGATTGGTCAGAGGTTTTCTAAGGAAATCAAGCTGATTGCATCTGTTCTGACTTTGCAGGATTTGCTTCTTCAGGATGACCGTTTGGTGTCTGCACTAACAAGCTCCTGTTATCTCCTACCAAGCAATAATTTTATTTCAAAATATTTTTGATAAAATATTTTGGCAATAAATTCTAGCATATTTGTTTTGCTAGTGCAGCGCCTGGTTCTGCTGGAGGTTTCTTTCTGTTCAAAGGGAGCTTTCCTACCCACTATCGCTTCATACATGCTTGGTGTGAGGGATTGCTGATGAGTCAATGCCATCAGCTGGTTTTCAACTTTGAACCAATCTCTGAATGATTTGGTTGAATTATTTCTATAAAGTGACTTGAGATGACATCTGCTGTAAACTGGCGAAACAGAAATAAACAAAACTGAATTGATTTATGAGTATAGAACTTTATTGACGGCTGTTAAATCACATACAACTTGGATAATATAGGTTCAGTTTTAATAGTATTCTTTACAGAAAAACAAAAGTAGGCTATAGGGAACAAAAACAGGACATTTTTAAAATAACGGCTTTCCTTTAAGAGAAAATCTGCAGCGGCCCGCGGTTCCAAGCAGTCAGAGTCGCTTTACTCTACCTCTGTAGTGCTCTCGATCGGTGAGAAGGACAGACATGCAGTAAACTAATTTGAGGTGGGAACAAACACTTTACACCTACACAGTGGCGGTTCTAGACCTAATGTACCAGGGGGCCAGGAGGGGGCAAGGAGGGGGCCAGCGTTGTTTTCATGGAGGAACAGAAAAGCATGAAATAAAAAACAGGACAAGGGATTAAAATAAATGAAGAGAGCTGCATGAAGGAAAATTTCCATTCAATTAGGTTTAATTAAAATTCTATTTCCTACAAGGTCAATATACATTGAGGATTTATGGATTTTACATATTTTTCACTTAATTTACTGTTAAAATTACCGTTTTTTATAAAATCTGAATTAGAACTCAAGAAAAGCTGATAAATTCCCCTGTAAAAATTATAGCATTAAGAAAACATTTAGTAGATGAAAACCTTAGATTCTATCTCAATACCACTGAAGCCTCATTATCGCATTATTGTCTTTAAATATTTAGTAAAACAGAATTTGCAAAGAAAAAAAAGTAACAAATTATAATGTCTTCAGTACCGGGGCACTGGCCCCCGGTGGCCCCTGTCTAGAACCGCCCATGGTACCGTCACATGACCTAGTAGCTAAATTCGATGGTACCAAAGGACGCTGGGCGGGTCTTGACTGACGCTGACCAATCGTAGCACCCTTGGAGCGTTACCAAGGAAACGGCGTACAAAGCTACGTGCCGTTGAGCCGCAGCCGGACGGCAGCTAGCTGAGCCCATAGATATCCATAATAAAGCCTTTATTATGGATATCTATGGCTGAGCCGCTTCACTTTCAGCGGTAAAGTCAACCTTCCGTCCCGCTGCTGGACGTTCCTGCCCAGCGAAGGCTTCTGTTATCCGGCTGGTAGCTTAGCCCGCCTTCCGGGGGCTAGTTAGCCGCTTAGCGCCTCTAACGGACTGAGCGGCTCCGCTGCGGGGATGGAGCCCAGCTAGCGGTGGAGCTGACTGGGACGGTCTGGTCTGGGCCTGTGCTTCACCGGAGCGACCCTCTGTTTCCCCTCAGAGACCCACCCAGGCTCGGTAGAAGCTCCGCGCTGCGGGTTGAGATGAAGAGCCGAGTCTCCGGAACCGGTCGCTGAGGCTCAGCCAGGTAAGCCGCCTCTGGGTCCGGGCTCCGTCCTGCTTTGGTTCCCCAGCTTCAGCTGGATCAGATGTTTTCTATCAGAAGAACGTCTCAGATGCAGAAGATCCGGATGGATGGACCGGATCCGAGCAGCCTCCTCACCGCTGGCTGATTAGCATCTGATGGCTGCTGAGGAGGGAATGAAACTATGGAGGAGCTCTGGAGGCAGATGAAGCTGCTGCACTCAATAAACATTCAGACATAACGGTTCAGATTAACAGGAAGATTAAAGCTGTTATTTTCTAAGGTGATATATTCCTCGCCATCCTCTGTTTGGATTCACCCGTTTTATCGCCTAAGTTTGGAATCATGAGATTTGCAGAGAAACGAGATGCTGATGGGTTTGAACTTCTCTGTACGTCCATTTCACCCACTGAACCATCGTTATTCATTTATGACAATAGAAACTCTGCATCTATGACCCGTAATGAAGACAACTTCCCAAAAAAAGCTTTGCAATGTGAGATCAAGAGGTTTTTATGTACAGTTTCTTAAGTTTATGGATTTTTTTTAGATTAGGAAGCAGTTATAGTTTCATCTGATCCGATGCACATCCACCTGCAAGCACATGGCAACAGTGGAGAGGTACAACTCGGTTTTAACAGGAATAAACCTTCATCCTGGACGTCTGTTCTGATAACAAACTTCAGGGGATTTCTTTAAAATCCCCCATTTTTCAGACCCTCCCCCTTTCTAATGAAGCGTAGCGATGCTTCCAACTGACTGTGAGCTTTACCTGCATCAGGTGTGACAGCAGCTGCTTCCTGTGTAAAGGGAAACTATCTATCAAAAATGATTTGTTTCTCTAAACTATTAGATTTAGACACTGAATGCTCAGTTCATAGCTTCTGTCAGCTAGATGCAGATATCAGAGCGCTAAATATTGAAGGAGCAAAGCCACCGGATTGATTTATTTTGTCTTCCTTTGATACCTTGTTCACATCCTGATGAAGCTGTTTCTTCACTTTTCTGCTAACCTTTGATCTTGTCTGTAAAAAAGAGAAATATTATTAAAGTTTCTAATGTTAAAAATCAGATAATGAGGCAGAGAGGAGCTGGTTTGGCTTTAGTTCTCCTCACTGGGATCCTTTAGGAAACCTGTGGGAACCCTTAAGCTCAGGGAATAAACAGAAGCCATGAGGAAAGCCAGGAGGTCAGCTGATCTCCCAGAATGTGACCCGATCTGAGGTTTAGGACCTGAGTGACGCTGAGGTTCCTCCTGCAGCAGCGTCTCCTGACCGCGGTCCTTCTGAGGGAGCAGGATCTCCTTCATTCATCCTCAGCCTGTCTGTGTGTCTGCAGGATGGACGTGTGCGGAAGGAACCCGAACCGCACGGCGCCGGTCAGTGAGGACGCTTCCCGGCGGTCCGACGTGCCGCTCTGCTCCCGGACAAATGGCTGGAGCTGGCCGCCTCATCCCTTCCAGCTGCTGGCGTGGCTGCTGTACGCCTACTTCGCCATCGCCGGCTTCGGTGTGTTCGTCCCGCTGCTGCCGGCGCACTGGATCCCCGCCGGCTACATTGTATCCTTCCTGTTCCCAGCAGCCATGCTTTTGGGGTCAGAGGTCAGCTGGGGCTGACTTGGTCTCTAATGAATCATTTATTGAGGGTGCTTCTGATTGGTTGAACAGCGGTTAGATCTGAAGGTTTCCTGGTAGATTCACACAGACTTAGTTACATTCTTCCTATTTTTATTATTTTAAAGAAAAT
>NW_015151062.1:235570-237234 GCF_000732505.1 Cyprinodon variegatus | reverse complement strand
GATGTCCGATATTCAGTTTTAAGGCCGATACCGATAGGGGGCCGATTATATCGTGCATCCCTAGTTTTTACAATTGACCTTCTTTTCAAATAGCATTTTTAGAGATCACATCCTCTTCACTTTGAGCCCATTATAAACGTTAGCGATAAAGATGCTGTTCTAAGGCCAAAATACGGACCAATAGAAAAGCATCATCTCTCCTCATTCCAGAGAAAAACCTGCTCTCTAGAATCAATGAGAACTGAAAAACATATTTAGAAAAGAATGCAATCAAAAGCTATATGCAAAAAAACAGGAAATAAAAAATGAAAATGTCAGTTCTGTAAATAAATAAATAAATAAAAAATCCAACTTCCAGATCCCCGGTTGAAGAGAGGAAAAATCTGGGCTGGTTTTCAGTTTCCTGTTCTCCGCAGTCCGACCGTTTTTTTCCGTCTCAGTCTGAGTCCTGAACGGCTGCTCAGTGCACGGGCATCATGTTCGCGTGCCACCTGTTGGTCCACGTCATGGCCGTGTCCATCGACCCGGCCGACAACAACGTGAGGACGAAGAGCGACAGAGGCCCAGTCCCCATGTTTGACCGCTCCAAACACGCACACGTCATCGAGAACTGCCACTGCTACCTGTGCCAGGTGGATGTGTGAGTAATAAGCCCAGTTAGGGAAGCAGGTTATCCATCAATAAATTCATCCATTAATCACCGACTCATTTATAAGCTACAAATAAACAAACCTGAGTTTTCTCCAGCGATGGTGAGATGAAGCCTCATGAGGCATTGAACCGTTTTGACTAATTGCTTCAACGATCCCCACAGTTCATGAAGCCTCATGTGAGCATGTCTCCACCTACTGGTAGAGTGCAGAACTACAGTTAGTAATATAATCTGTGATTTCTTTTTTTCTCTATTCAAGTTCCTTTGAAATTGTTAATGATCCGTCTCTATAATTAAATCTGTTATAAGTTTTTTGTGTGTAAAATGTCTTGGAAGAGAAAAAAATAATTTAAGGTTTAAGTTCATTGTTTTTCTGCCGTTTTTGTAAAATAAGCTCCAGCAGACAGTGAAAGTGTTTGTGCAAATTGGGCAATGATGAAATGAAAGGTTTTAGTCATTTTTATTTAAACATTATAGTTTTTTTTAAAGTTTTTGGTTTTAATCTGGTTGGAAGTTATGGGTTCAACCAATCTTTGGGTCAAACCAACCATTATAATTTGGCAGCGTTTTACCCGATCTATAGCGTTTCTTAATTCACTAGACCATGAGTACGGACTCGTGTTCTCGCCAAGTATGTTCTTGAGAAGAACACCGGAAACTCTGGACACTGGGAGAACGCAGAATAAATCTGGGTTAATTGGAACAGAGACGTACTGATGACATCACCACACGCTCGGCTCGTCGGTAGCTGCATTTCACCTCCTGTTATTAATAGTCTCTAGATAATAATAAATTATGACTTTTTTCGTTTAGTGGGGGAATAATAATGAACGGAGTCGGATAAACACAAATCAAATGAACATTTTGCCAAATAAAACAAAAAAAAATCACCATCCGTTAACCCTGGCTGCTGCAGACAAGCTAACGTTAGCCCTGGCTGCTGCAGACAAGCTAACGTTAGCCCTGGCTCCTATAGACGAGCTAACTTTAGCCCTGGCTGCTGTAGACGAGC
>NW_015151062.1:230596-233195 GCF_000732505.1 Cyprinodon variegatus | reverse complement strand
AAACAACAACAACAGTTCCTACAGCTTTAACCAGAACTTCTCACTTTCATTTCATTGTTTAGTTTAGAGGGAAAGTTTTCAGCTTCAGCAAATTTTATTTTCAACAGTTTAGGTTAATTAGTTGCAGAACAAGAAGTAAAAGGATGAAAACCAGCGTTGTTTTTGACAGCCATCTTTGATTTAATCTTAGTCTTCAGGAATAAAACTATTATTAGTATTAGTCGCATTTTAGTCATTACGAAATGTGATCATTTTAGTCGGTTTTAGTCGACTAAAACTTAAAAAGGTTTTGCTATAGTTTTAGTCAGTTTTATGTTACAAAAAAGTGAACCTTTACAAATAGCAGATCTAGTTCAACGTGTAATTTTGGTTAATATAGCAGAAAGACGAGGACAAAATGTCCAATAAAGGATGAATGATTTTAGACATCCAAGGTTTCCATCCCAAAGAAAACTCTTCCTGATCTACGAGGAATTCATTGCTCCAAAAAAGCAAAGGACAAAAACATACTTCTTTCTAATTTGGTCATTTTGACTTTATTCCTGAGAATTTACCTCTTAGTTACTCCTGCTTACGGGTCAAAGTAGACTTAAATTCACAGTGATATACAAGAAAAAAATACAGAGAACCTACATAATTGCCATGGCAACCCAGTTGAAGTCTTCTGGGGGACTGTCAATGACAGTGAGACCTATGGAGGCCTGGTTGGAACATTTTATGCTAACTAAAATGTTGAAATGTTTAAAGAAAACAGAAAAATCATTTTAATGACATAATTTTACATCATATTTTAATACACAGAAATGAGAACAATGAGAAAGAGAAATATTCAAAGATCTATTTACATTTTCATCTGGATCTTTATCCAATAGAAAAAGAACGCAATGAAATATTTTCTTTGGATATAATTAATCCAATTAATCGAAATACTGGAACTGATCTCAGAAATGTTACCCATCGTCCATCTCATGACATGTCTCTAGATTTCTATGTTTGCCTGTTGGAACTGTTGTCTGTCCACCATGTTTTTTTATTATTTAACGTGTTTCCTCATAACTGAGGCGGGATCATGTAACCATTCAGGGCACATCCTTCATTGCACTCAGATTCCAGACGTTTCTGCAGCTGCTATGCTTGAATAACTGACAGCTACAGGGGGAGTGGGTGTGGGGGGAGTGGGTGTGGGGGTTTCCACAGTGAGTAAATTCTGGGCAGTAGACCATTAAATAAGCAGCTACTTAGAGCCAGGATGCTCTATGGAAGCTGAATCCAGGTCAGTGGGCTTGTTATGTCTCTGAGGAGGACCCCTGAATTGGGTCAGAGAGGAAGCCCCGCCCCCCTATGATCCTCTGCTGCTGCTGAGGCCATGAACCAGAAACTCAACAAACCATTACAAAAAAATTCATATTGTTGTTTTTTAACTTCTCCTTCCTTTGATTTGTTTAATGTTTGTGTGTGATTTGTCTCAGGGGTCCTAAATCCAAGCACTGCAGCGCCTGTAACAAGTGTGTGGCCAACTTCGACCACCACTGCCGCTGGCTCAACAACTGCGTGGGAAGCAGGAACTACAAGTGAGTTTTCCTGTCTGTTGTGTTCACCGTCCGACCGTTGAGGATTGAATCAGGGTGTCTGCAGGTCATTAGAAATCATTTTTAATTAAGGCCTTAATCTGCATTAAAATTCAAAAAAATTTAGAAAAACAATTTAGCCAGATATACCAATTTATTTCAGTTTATTTAAAGTTGACTGAGGATTCACCATGTTATTTATGCACATATATAATATAAATAATGCTGTGGAGCCCTGTTGCTGTGCGGCGCAGCGTTATACCTGAGGCGGTCACAATAGAAGACATGGACTGACCCAAACAACAAAATAACTGAACGATCTGAACATATACAGAGTTTTTTTATCTATACAATTAATTTTGATGGCAGGGAAATATCGCAATATATGGTGATATTGCAATATAGTGATAATATCGTATCGCAAACCAAGAATCGTGACACGGATCGTATCTCAAACCCCACCCCAGTACTCACCCCTAGCGATTAGCTGGTTGACCCCCGTTTGAAAAACCGTGTTACGTCACTGACCTCAGTGGGAAAGAGGCTTTTAGGTTCCATCTTTATGTTGGTCGCCCTCTGCTGAACTCTGGAGAACAATGTAGAAAAACTGTTCTGCTACGTCTTCATTTACGGTCGGTTTCTTTCTGTGACGTCACGTTTCTTTGTGTGACGTCACGTTTCTCTCTGTGGCGTCACGTTTCTTTCTGTGACGTCACGTTTCTTCCTGTGACGTCACGCTTCTTTGTGTGACGTCACGTTTCTTCCTGTGGCGTCACGCTTCTTCCTGTGACATCACGTTTCTTTCTGTGACGTCATGTTTCTTCCTGTGACGTCACGTTTCTTTCTGTAACGTCACGTTTCTTCCTGTGACGTCACGCTTCTTCCTGTGACGTCACGTTTCTTCCTGTGACGTCACGTTTCTTCCTGTGACGTCACGCTTCTTTCTGTGACGTCACGTTTCTTCCTGTGACGTCACGCTTCTTTCTGTGACGTCACGCTTCTTTCTGTGACGTCACGTTTCTTTCTGTGAC
>NW_015151062.1:225974-226896 GCF_000732505.1 Cyprinodon variegatus | reverse complement strand
GTGTGTGTCCACAGTGCAGAATGAGACAGGTGTGTGTCCACAGTGCAGAATGAGACAGGTGTGTGCCTGTGTGTCCACAGTGCAGAATGAGACGGGTGTTTGGTTCGTCTTCCTCCCTGTGGCTCCTCTCAGGTCAGCAGCAGCGGTGATTCCTGTTCTGGCTGCCGTCACCATCGCTCTGGGCCTGCTGTCATCCGGGCTGCTCTGCCACCTGCTGTGCTTCCACATCTACCTGAGTAAGAACGCTCACCTGGTCGTCCTCTTAATCCACCTTAAACTGGGAGAGATAACATCCTCAGACTGGAGGAAGCTTCTTCTGTCAACTGCCTGTTACCTCATGAAAGATAAACTACGGCTGTGTTTGTGTCCTCAGTGTGGAATAGACTCAGCACATACGAGTACATTGTGCGACAGCGCCACCGTCTGGACAGCAGAGACCTCAGGAAGCCACCTACGGTGAAGGAGACCAGGCCTCCGTCAGTCATCCAGGTAACAAAGCTCCTCCTCTGGGTTGTTGGATCCATAGTTTTCCTTCTTTTCTATTAAAATGCATCCCGGCTCTAAATGGATTCCTTCTAATATGCTGGAGTTGGTTTTAATGCAGTTCTGGTTCTGAAGTTGGAGCCTCTGTTAGACCTGGATCCTATGAGGCGATTCTGAATTCAGCCTCCAGAGGTCCGTTTCACGAGGCCAGTTTGCAAAATTAAACCTGAAAACATGGAAACTCAGACTTTTCCGCTTCAGAGAGAGAATTATATTAACATTCACCTCAGAGCTAATTTGGTCAGTAGCAGGTTTGCTTCAGTAATCACGGACCGCCTTGTCTTTGCTCTCCTTACAGCAAATCACGTTGTTTTATTTCCCCATTTAGTCCGATTTTTGTCGTAGCATTGTGCATAAAAACACGTATATATCATTCCCA
>NW_015151062.1:221221-222599 GCF_000732505.1 Cyprinodon variegatus | reverse complement strand
TGGGAATGATATATACGTGTTTTTATGCACAATGCTACGACAAAAATCGGACTAAATGGGGAAATAAAACAACGTGATTTGCTGTAAGGAGAGCAAAGACAAGGCGGTCCGTGATTACTGAAGCAAACCTGCTACTGACCAAATTAGCTCTGAGGTGAATGTTAGTATAATTCTCTCTCTGAAGCGGAAAAGTCTGAGTTTCCATGTTTTCAGGTTTAAATTTGCAAACTGGCCTCGTGAAACGGACCCCAGATCTACATGTTTGATTACTAGAGCCAACTTAAACCCAACTGCTTCACCCTGAAAGTGACTCAAACTTTAAAGAACTAGAATCCTTTATTAATGAATTTTGGATCCATGATAAATAGAAAGTTTAATTAAATGATGATAAACTTTCTGTTTTCCTTCAGTTTAGCTCCCAACAGTAGAAATGATCAACTAAATGTTTCTCTCATTTTGATTTACCTTGTTTATAAACCCGACTTTAGAAAAACACGTAGTTCTGGTAACATTTAGGTTCTGCTGGACCTGGAACCATTCGGGCTGAAAGTTCTCTGTTGTTCCCCCCCCACAGGACGAGAACCACTCAGGGACTCTAGGTTACACCAACCCTCATCCGGACATTCAGGAGCCCCCTGCCCAGAGGGACACAGAGTGAGTCCTTCCTCCTGTTCTGGTTCCAGAGCAGAAGGTCTGGAGTCCTTTCTGACTGGTTCAGACTGGTTCAGACTGGTTCAGACTGGTTCAGACTGGTTCAGAGGGCCAGCAGGAACAGAGATGATGTTTTGTGGTTCTGTTCAGACTCTCCTTAGAATATTTTATGGTTCTAAACATAATGATTCAACCTTAAAGTTTCTGAAAGGCCCAGAAATGTAGCTAAAGCTGTAAAGAAAGAACAACCGTAGCAATTCAAACCATTAGTCTGTCGCCATCTGGTGGTGACAGCCTGTAACTAGTCTTGAGGTTGACTGACCTCAACACTGAGTGCTATTCTCACTATCAGTGGGACTGAGTGTCATGTTTCTGTTGGTGGTTTGAATCTTGTTTAGGAGCAACATTCTGACCCAGATCTCTGAAGATGAGTCTGAGATTTATTCTAGATCCTCCTCATTTACATCTCATCATGTGCCTCCTTGTGGTTGCAGTAGAAACTGCACCTTTAGTGCTGAACTTGAAGTCAACGTTTTAACCAATCAGGGGGTCTTATTGGGGGTCTCTGTTTCAGCTTCCTGGCCAACGGCAGCATAAGGAGCGCATCTAACCCTGTCCCTCAGGAGGAGGCTCCGCCCACCATCTCTGCAGAGCGGAAAGCACACACCCATCGACACACACAGGTCTCCTCACAAACACGCTGCACTACATCTACTCCGACATTCAT
>NW_015151062.1:214227-216725 GCF_000732505.1 Cyprinodon variegatus | reverse complement strand
ACTAAGATGCTAACTGGTTAGCAATTTAGTGGTACTTGGTCCCAATGGAATTTCCCATTGGGAACCTGCTAGCACTAAGATGCTAACTGGTTAGCAATTTAGTGCTACTTGGTCCCAATGGAATTTCCCATTGGGAACCTGCTAGCACTAAGTTGCTAACTGGTTAGCAATTTAGTGCTACTTGGTCCCAATGGAATTTCCCATTGGAAACCTGCTAGCACTAAGTTGCTAACTGATTAGCAATTTAGTGCTACTTGGTCCCAATGGAATTTCCCATTGGGAACCTGCTAGCACTAAGTTGCTAACTGGTTAGCTAACTGGTCAGGGGGAAATGTCTCCACCTGTAAAACCATTCCTGATGGACGTCTGGTTGTTGTTCCTCTAGTTCACCTGTTGTTCATGTCATTCACACCAAAGCAGCTGAAACTGATTATCACCCCCCCTCTGCTGCTGACCTGACCAAATCAATATCCAAGTTTAAATAAATTGATGCTTTATTCTGATTACAAAGTGATGCTTTATTTTTTCTGAGTAGTGTGTTTATATAGAGTCATGGTTACATGTTGATGGCATTAAAAGCATTTCTAAGATCATTAAAAACATTAAATAGTGGTTATTAATTCCTGTATAAACCCTGTCCCTGTTGTTCTCTCCTCTCCAGCAGCAGAGCCCAGCAGCACGTCTGCCTTTTCCTTGGGTCAGCGGCTTCCTTTCCCAGCATTCCCACTGAGGGCCTCCCTGCCCCCCCTGGCCCCCCCCCTGGGCTCCGTCCAGGCTGCCGCCCCTCCGGCAGAGTACCACTCAGACTCCGCAGAGTCCCTGGAGGAGATCCCGGTGGCCCTGGCCAAGCTGGGTTCCTCCTCGTCCGCAGCAGCCGGGGAGGCCTCCAGATCATCCCGCACGCTGATCCGGGGCGTTCAGCAGCAATCCCCCCTCCCCAGGGCAAAGAAGAAGAGCTCCTCCTCTCGAGCCAATAAAAACCCAGCCGAGCTGAGGTTTGAAATGGCGTCCACGCAGCCTCCGTCTGTGTTTGTAAGTCGATCGAGTGGAGAGCCTGGTGAGGACTTTGGTCTGGGCTGGGAGCAGACCAGAACCAGACCTGCATCCAGAACTTCTCTGGGTTCCCAGCGGTGACCGGAACCTCCGTCAGCGTCTCTGCTGAAAAGGAAGGGACTCTTATTCTGAAAGGTTCCGCTCTTATTTAATGTTGGACATGATTTTTTTTATTTGACGGACAAAGTGACTCCCTGTGTGTGTTACCCCCCCCTTCACCATTACTGTTTACTATTACCGGCTCCTTGGCCTCCTTGTTTCCATGGTAATCCAGGGCTGGAGACATAAAATTTGATTAATATATTTTATAATTTATCTCAATGAGCACAACTTTGTGTTATTTGTCATTTCTTTAACTGTTAGAAGCGCCCCCAGGCTGCTAAAGTAGGTACTGCAGGTTGATCAGAGCAGGTTTGCTCAGGAGGCTGCAGGTGTTTTATTTTAGTCCTGCTTACCTGCAGCGCTGCTGGGCCTCTTTTCTTCCTCTGCTGCTGTTTCTCTTCAATCGGAGGAAATATTTCTGTCACATGTGGATCAAAAACAAACTAAGTTCTGAACTTCCTTCATCAAATCAGAGCAGGAGGACTTTCATCTCTCACTATTTAGGAGTTTCGGTTTTCCTCCGAATCAAAATCAAATCTGATCAATAAAGAAATAATTGTGTACAGAAATATTCAGGGGATGTGTGATGGTGAGGGGGCCTTGCAGCCAGAAGGTCTGGGGTTTGATTCCCAGCCTCAGGTCTGTGCAGAGTTTTATATTGTGCAGGTCCCTCATTCCTGAACGTTCTAAATCGTCCTTAGGTGTGAATGGCGCCCCTCCCCCGGATGTTTTAAGCCCAAATTAAGGCTGAAACTGTTCATGCATCCTGTGAACAGATAATCTGGTTTTATGATGCAACTGGAGAAGGAGGTCCGGCAGAATGCTGGAGCTTCTCTGCATCTCCGCCTGCTGAGGTCTGACCAAGGCAAAGGCAGAGCCGCTGGTCTGTTAGTCAGACCAACGCAACAATTTCACAAGAATGTTACAAAAACGAAACTTCTGCTGTGGGGAAAATAAAATCTGTTAACCAGCCGGGATCATATCTATAACAGCCTGGAACACAGAACACATTTTATAAAGCAAAATGGTTTAATAAACTATATTTCACAGAAATGCTTTTGACTTAATCGAGCAAATCGCTGCTCTGTGTCTACTGATAATGCTGGGAAATCTCCGAATTTCCGAAATCTCCTTAAAGCTTCTAGTGGTGGATGTTCTTTCTCCGGGTGGATCATCAAAATAAGTGGTCCTCCTAACTGTCAATCATTCTGGTGATGTGTTTAGGTAAGGCCGTCCTACGTGCTTTTCTTTTAGAAAGTAACCTTTTATGAGCGATGCAAAGTAGGGATGCACGATATCGGGATTTTGGCCGATATCCGATATGGCGATATTTTAAAACTCAT
>NW_015151062.1:212374-214217 GCF_000732505.1 Cyprinodon variegatus | reverse complement strand
GTCTGGAAAAGGCAATGAAATAAAGTCAGTTTATGTGTTCCTGTCTTAGACGGTTCTTTTCCACTGGATTCTCTGAAGCCAATAGTCCATCCTGCAAACTACCAGAACCTTTAGGAGTCTTTCCCTCTAATAAATCCTCCTCTTTGGGATCCTGACTGAGTGCCAGCCATCACACCAAAGGTACCTGCTTTATTTTCCATGTTAACAGCGGCTACTGGTCTGACCGGAACCCCTCTGAAAATCTATGATGGTCCAGACAGGATGAGTGACACCAGAGCAAATAAATGACCTGAAGACTGCTTTCAAAATAAGCTGAACTTCCTAAACACCTCATCTCAACCAAAGACTGACCTCCTGCATGCCAGAGAGTCCCAGCGTGAGTCCAGATCCAAAAATGACTGTAGATACAGAACAGAACGTAATTTTCTGAGACACTAAATGTTGGGTTTTTATTCTAGCTGTGAGTCAGAACCAGAAAACTAACCAGAAAAATTAGTCTGGTGACAGAATCAATGAGTTCCATTTAAAACTAATTTAGAGGTTTAGCTTGTTGGTCATTTCTGAACCCTCTATTCTCAGTCTGCTCACTACCACAGGGCTGACAGACCCTCAGTTTTCACCAGGACCGGTCCACATGACTCCCTGACAGCCGATCCTCCTAATGTGGCTTCATTAGGCGGCTGCTCGTCTCCATCTGACGCCTGACGACGCATTAAACCCAATAAATCTGATCCACCAGTCATCAGCAGCACCTCAGGCTTTTATTTTGACAGGCTGATATCATCGGTGTGTGTGCCGTTGCAACATGTGAGGAAGGGTTGTCCTGGCAACCAGCTGAGACAACATCAAAACAACGTCAATCACGAAGGAGGGGCAGCGTAAAGTATGAGACGCGCACACACAGACACACAGTGCTGGAACCGTGGGAAGTTCACAGAGTGACACCAGGGACCTGTCGCACACGCACGCAGGCGGCGTGAGGCCAGGCTGCGGTTTCTGAAGAGTGAAGGAGGCGTAACGGCCAACAGGAGGACACAACAACACCAGGACAGGTTGCCATAATAACTCGGACCAGCTGTCTCCACAAGCATTACCCTCCCGTTTGTGTCCATGAAACTCGCTGCAGAGCAGGCAGGCATGATGATGTCATCAAGTCAAAGTTTGTTTCTATAACAGACTAAAGTGATTTACAAAACATCTAACCCATCAGAATTAAAGCAGAAACAAGCTGGAGGTCTATAGATTCAGAAACATGAAAAGAAGAATGAGAGACGAAGCAAAGTAGAAATTACACTGAAATGGGGGGTTAGGGTTAAATAAATGACCCACCCAGAGAAAATGAAGCAAAACTTAAATGTATTTAATCATAAAGTTAACTTGTGTTACAGTCAAAGAACAGGGACGTTTTTGCGAATTAAAGGAAACTATTTTATTGCAACATGTAATTTACCTCATTTGGTTTTTCTTTGTTCAGCTCCATGAGGGGGTAATCGTTTTGTTAACTAAACGGGGGCACAGCAAGAAATATATATTTTTGTTTGGGCGTTAAACCCTTTGGCTTTGGTCATGTTTCCATTCACTGATAAACTGTTGAAAAACAGCAACTTAGACAAGCAGCTACTGCAGACCTACAGGCCCATCCCAACCCTCACATTCATGAGTGGCATCATTGAAAAAGTTCTGTTGCAACATTAACAGTCTTTCCTAACAATGACCAGCTGCACAGGGTGCGGTGTTTACCACAGTATACAGACCGCCATTATCTAAGTGTTCAATAACATTAAAGGAATAGTACACCCAAAACATGATTAGCCTTCATTTTCTACTCACCCCCATGCTGAAC
>NW_015151062.1:209654-211047 GCF_000732505.1 Cyprinodon variegatus | reverse complement strand
AAAAAAAAAACATGACAGTCCAAAAACATGACAGTTTTTGGACTGTGGGAGGAAGCAGGAGTACCAGGAGAGAAACCATGCATGCTCAGGCAGAACATGCAAACTCCATGTTGAAAGACCCCGGCTTGGAATGGAACCAACAACCTTCTTGTTGCAAGGCAGCAGTGCTACCCGTACCTTTACATCAGAGACCGAAAAAGTTAATCCTCTGTGGTGTTCTCCAGGGGTCCATCTTAGGGCCCCTTCTATTCAGTATCTTAATAAGAGATCTTAATAAACAGCATAAGCTCCCATTACTCTGCAGAAGAAACACAGATGGTTATGCATTTAAGGAACCAATGCATGAATGTGCCAAAATATCAAAAATAAAGCCTGAATCATAACATAATAATCATTTCTGGACAAAGAGAGAGCCTTTAAAGTTTGCAGACAGCTTCAGTTGATACAGGTAGGAACCACCAAACAGGCTTCAAACCTGGGTGGTGTTATGGACTCACATGTGAACCTTCAAAAAAATCATAAAGACGGGAACAATGTTGGCTCTCTGTCCCCTAAAGAACATCTCCAGGATTAAAGGACTAATGTCTCAACAGGACCTTCAAAGCTGATTCATTGTTAGTAGAATTGTCCAATGTCCAGGTGTGTCCACAGGTCTGCCTAAAAGGAGGAAAGTTGAGAACATCAGTCCATTTCTTAAGTCCTTCTACTGGTGTAAGTCAGTCTGGCTGGCCAGGATGAAAAGACGTTACATGTTCTCTTTAGATGTGAAATGTAAATATGCAATGGGGCGGGTCGTATTTAAAGCAGTCCTTTTTTAATGTCTTTGCTCACATCAGTTTGTCTTCCTGGTTTTTCTTGAGATGTTGGACAAGGCAATGCCGTTAGAAAGTGGCAGCTGCTTCCTGCTTTTGCCACGCTCCCAGCTGTTGTTCTCTATCACCATGGAAACAAAACTATGAAGTCACCTCTCTGGCTTGCTTTGTTGCACATTTTATTTCTGGGGTGGCCCTATTGGGTCATCCTGCCAGCACCTAGTGCAGCTTCCAAGTTAACCTTTGTCCAAGGTTTAGCATTAGCATTGGGCACGTTACTTTAAAAAAGTAACTAGTTATTTTTACAAGGCATTTCTCCCAAAATGTACTGAGTGAGTTGCTCAGTCACTGCGCTGCTAATCTAAGTAAATACCTTAGTTATTAGGAACAGTGACTATTTGGGAGAGGATTTTCTTAACTTCAAATACGGCTTTGTTTAATTATACTTCTTGCCAACCGGTTACTCATGCTAATGCTAACCTTTGGCTAAAGGTCTGATTATCCTCCAGCAGCAGATATTGTTGATTTCTGCCCAATATTGAAGCGTGGTCTGCGCTGTTTAGGGTGGCCATTTCTATAGC
>NW_015151062.1:205937-206862 GCF_000732505.1 Cyprinodon variegatus | reverse complement strand
CGACACACGCAGACGACCTGGTTTCTGAGCATAAACCAGCCTTAATACAACCTCCAAATGGTTTCTGAGCAACTAGTCAAAGTCTTAACAAATTACACCTTTTTTTTGTTCTTTGGCTTAATCTAGAGTCTAAATATTAGAAACGTAACGCTGTGAAGAGGCCATTTCTCAGCTCTATCACGGAGCTACTTGTATCTGTGACGCCTGATCAGTCTCAGCTGTCTTCTACCTACTATTCCTCTGGGCTCAGAATCCTTTCTTATTGACGTCGGCATTGTAATTAGAAGTAAATATTTGAAATATATGTTGAAAAAGTGAAAATATTAATATGTTCTGCACCGCTCTAGATGTTCTGTGGATGCAGTTTGTTCTTTAATAATCATTAAGTAATAAGTTGTTACCTAGACCATTGGTTGAAGACTAAATACCCGCACATTGTCCATTAATGGACACCATTTTAATCTGTGCGATGGAACAAGTGAGTCACAACATTGATCAGTTTCAATGTATATTGATATGATTATTATTCTGATCAAATTTAAGATAAAGAACCATAAATCAAAGCAGAGGTTTCAGAACATAATATTTATATGTAAACAACATATTTAATAAACAACAAAAAGCAATAAGATTTAATCACTCTATAAAATTACATGTAGATGATTAAAAATGACTAAAAAAACAAGAAAATGTGAAATATTCCCATTCCATAAAACACAGGTTATGAAAATGCTTTTTCAGGTTGTGATGGTAGCACTGGATCACCAGAAGAGAGGAAGTCTTGCCTCCTATAAGCAATGAAACCAAGAAAACATTTCAGTAAAACACTGAATCAGTAAAGAGAAGAAGGGCAGCCTGTTATCAGTCAGAGCTGCTGTTGGTGAGATGATGTGAGGATCTTCATTAGATCAGAGCTGCTTCCAAC
>NW_015151062.1:197900-204686 GCF_000732505.1 Cyprinodon variegatus | reverse complement strand
ATTGCCATGTGACTGTCTCAGTGTTGGCCCCGCCTTACTTATGCCTCCTCAGCCAATCAGCATCTGCTACGTCTCTATCAGGATCAGGAAGCAGTTATCCTCTGCAACAGAGTTGGGCTGCAGTAACATCATCATAAGTAACCTAACGATGCTGCTGAATGGAGAATTGTTAATGGTGGGGCGGGGGTGGACAGACTGTTGAAGAAAAAAGAATGGCATCATGACCTATCGTAGGTTCAGGTAGCCTACAGGCCAATCTACTCGCGGCTTTAACTCATTCTGGCTACATTGCGCTGCGGCATGTTGGACCGTCCGTCACATGCCAGGATAGATCCTTTAAAGGAAGACAGATCAAAATATGTACATTTCTAGATTAAGTTTGCAGCCCGACTTTCTTTATCTGCACATCGTGTTCTTATTACTCAATTATAACTTTTGTTATATAATTATTGTAGCATTTTCTTGCTATCCCACTGCAGTGTCTTTGTATGGTGAGAACTCTTTAATATCTATACCTTATAGATTTTTACACAGATTTAAAATGAACATAATAGATCAAATTTTTTAATATAAAGAGTAAAATATTTTCTACTGGTGTCAAAAAGGTGAACTAGGATTTTCCAAAAGACCGTAATGAGGACATTGGCAGCGTCCGATGCAAATGCAGAGGCGAGTTCTTGAAGATTTCATTTAGTTCTCACAGGCAACTGAAGCAGGAACCAAAAATCCAACTTAAAAAGTACAGAATAAACCTGAACCATGGAGACATCAGGGAAAACAAATAAGAGGAGCCAGGAAAAGATGAGGCACCAGCCCTGAGGTACTCCACAGGGGGGGTATATATGGGAGACTGAACAAAGACAGAACTAATGAGCTGATTGGGAGCAGGTGTGAACAGAGGAGTCAACAAAATACGAATTAAACCAATAAAACTAGAAAACAAAGAAAAGCATGGGTCAAAGGGGAAATTTAAACTCAAAGAAAACTTAACAGAACCAAAACCATGACAGGCAGGGGGTTATAGATTAAAATTGTTCATTTGAATTCTGCCAAAGGCATTCATGATATGTGTGCTACCTCCAGAACTTAAAAGAAAAGGTTTACTTTTTAAAATGTTTGCAAAATCACACGGCCTCCTCTATGTCCGATTTTTGGAGACACTATATTTTGCACCAAATTCACCAGATCATCCAGTCAGATTCAAAGTTTTCTATCTAAGGAAAACCAGTTTCTTGCATCGACTCATTGACTTTTTGGCAATCCCTTTTTGTTAAAGTGGGACATCTATAACTGGAAGTGGGACATCCTATTTTTCTACAGCAAAAACACAATAACAAATATAACTTTGTTGAAATCTTAACTAAAAAGACAGCTCATATTAGGCCTGGGGGTTTTGTCTTTAAGATGCACCATCCTCTGTCTAAGGGTCTTTTTCTTCCACAACGTATTTCTAGTCCAAGGATCATTTTTACGGACAGAACCATGGTTGTTGTTGGTTAATCCTAAAGACAAAACCCCCAGACCTAAGATGAGCATAGAGGTGTCTGCAGTTCAATGCAGTGAGGAATGTTCTGATCTTTATATTAGAGAAACCCACCAACCTCTCCACAGACGCATGGCCCAACGCAGGCGAGCTACCTGCTCCAGACCAAACTCTGCTGTCCACCTAAACCTTAAGGACAAAGGAGATCGTTTGAGGACCAGAATGTTCACATTTTGGACAAATAGGTGGTTTGAGAGGGGAGTGATGGAAGCAATTATATTAGGAGAGAAAAACCAACCTTAAACAGGGGGGGGGGGTCAGTTTCCAGCTCAAAAAACCCGACGATGCGGCGATAGAGGTGATTCCTTCCCGCTATCATCTCATCCTCATCGCCATGCAGGGGAATAAAACATCTCGCCTGTTTAGTAGGGGTGTAAATCACACCCATCATTGCGATTCGATTCAATATCGATTTCCTGACCCAATGATTCAATTATTTTTGATACTCAATAATTAAAATTTTTTTTTTTACACCTTACAGGCTAGACAATGTTTCAAGTTTGAAATAAATCAATGAAAGCTGTAATATCGTTATGCATTTTTTTTTAAACAACAGCAAATAACAGAAGTAGAAAAGTTGAATCAAAAAATACTGCAGAAAATCAGTGCAATGAGTCCGATGCAATACCTCGGCTCCAGACATCCCGCCCCCTCCGCAGACGCTCCGCTGCTCCTCTCCCAGATTGTAGCTGACCGCAGACAGGAGGCCGGCTTGTTTTGTTTTTATGACCGAAATTGCGGAAAACAACTCGTGAAGTTTGAACCGCTAGAAGAGCGAGGTGCGCGAGAACGCTGGGACCCTTTTTCCACCTGGATCTCTGCTCTTTTTGGCCCTCATGTCGCTCCGTCGTCGGACTAAACTCGCCCCCACTTCCTCGCCGCCTCGGCCGTATCTAGACCCACAGCGTGTAGCACAGACCACGCTTCAATATTGAGCATAATTTAAAAATGTCTGCATCAAGCTCACTGCAACACACTGCTGTAAGAGTATAACCAGGAAGCGAGGTAGGAGGGCAAAATAGGTTTAGCGCCACCGCAGCACGGGAGGAGAATTACGCCCAGGAGCAAATGGATAAAAATAGACCGGAGGAAAAAAAACATGAATCAATTCTTTTGAAGTCGTGTCGATGTATCGGATCGTCGGCTGTTGGATCGATGCATCGATACAAAACGATTATTATTTACACCCCTACTGTTTAGGCAGGCCAACAACGACCCTACCAGCTCCCCTTTCACAGGCATGGCCAGTATCGGGTTTTGCAGGCCAACAACGACCTCAACGACTCCCTATTAGTAATCGGGGATTGTCCTGTTTTTTCAGTTCAATTTGCATGTTTTCTAAGCAATAACACAGTCTTCCGATTGGGACACTATAAGTCTGGAACTCAATGCTACTTCAGACATTTTAATTGAGAAAGCTTTCTGGATGGGATGCAAAACGTCTTCAGACTTGGAAAACAAAGTCCAGTGGATTGTTTTTTTAGCTTTTTTTGGAGTGATAAAAAAGCTGTTAGTGTTTTAGTCAAGATCACACAAACCGAGCCCAAAGAGCACCAAGATAAGGCCACGATATTTAGAGACCAGGAGCAGACTGTATAAGGTCCTGGTCTCTAAATGTTCTGGTCTTGTCTTGGTCTTAGTGCTCCTTGGTCTTTGTTGGTGTGATCTTGACCAACGCACTACCTAACAGGACACTTGAAACCATACAGGAAGTTTAAATTAGCAAATTTATGACACGCTGTGACTTACTTAGCACTTCTCAGTTGTTTGTAATTAATTTAGTTCACTGCTCGCAGTTCTAGACAGGGGCCAATGGGGGCCAGTACTCCTGCAGAACTGGTCCTGGCCCCTGTTATCGCCTCTCTACCGAACACATGATACTGAATCAGGAACAAGATCGGCACCTTGGACCAATGTATCTTTTAAATGTGATTTACAATTTTACTTCAACGATGATTCAACAATTAAACTCCTGCATCTTCAGCTTCTGTCATATTGAGAAGGTATCTGCCTCTGCTAGATCAGAGTCTTTAGAACCCTGAGCGGATATTTAGTCTCTTTATTTAATCAATTATGAACTATTAGTGCGTTTTTTCATTTTATTCCTTTGCTTAAAATTGGTGTAGAGTTGGCATCGCTTAGATTTGAGTAATCTTGCACACTTGGGCTTATAAATAAATGACAGTCTAGTTAATTTTCCTTATTCTGTAATAACTTGTAGCTGCATTAAAGTGTTAAGGTTGTTGGGGAGCAGCTGATCTGGGTGGAGATGACGAGACTCTTTTAGGACTTTATTCCTCCCCAATTACTGTCTTAAGCCGCTACTTAGTCTTCAAATCACCCTTCATCATCCCTCCTTTCACACCAATCAAGATGCTTCCGTTCTTTGCAGAGAGCAACAAACATCCTATCAGAAGCCCCCCCCCCCGCCTACTTTATTTCTATAGCTGTCTTTGCTGTTTCTTCTAATTATTTAGTTAATTAATTACTAATTAATGATGATAGACTTTAAAGTTTGCTATAGATTCACTTTGTAAAATATTTCTTCCTCTTGTCACGGATTCTTATCAGCGGTGAGAAACCTTCTATTCCTGAATTTCTCTCCACTAATGTCTTAACTGCTGTTCTACTACAAGGAGCTGCTGGTCCTGCCTGACTGGATGTGGACAGCTGCTGTCATGGTAACAGCCACACAAACAGAAACAGCTGTGGGACATCAGCGGTGACCAGGAAGTTTCTGGAAGGAAGTTCATGAGCTTCCTTTTCCTTCTGAGAGCCGATGTTTACATCACTGTTTCTGTTTCTGCAGGTGTTTACCTTTAACAGTGACATGAAACTCTGACCTTCACGTCAGCATCTGTACGCGTCCTCTGTAGCTTCTGCAAACAGCTGTCTGTCTCAGATGCATCATCTGCCTGAAAGCCGGCGGTTAAAGGAGGAGGTGATAATCAGGCAGATGAATTATTGAAGGTTTCAGCCTCAGACGGGAACACGAACTCTCAGCTTCTTCACAGAAACACATCTTCATGTTTCCACATCAAACTTTCTCCAGTTGTTGTGTTCCAGAAACATGTTGTGACCGTATTACCAGACAGAGTTTGCTGTGGGTTTTCTTGGCTCATCCTGTTGGTTTTGGATGTGTCTCTGCAGGCTTTTGGATGAATCCTGGTGAAATGACTCCAGAGGAACGTTTCTGGTTCTCCTGCGGTTGGTTCTGCTTGCTGGTGACCTCCACCTAATGGCTAAACACCGAAGCCTGCAGTGCTTTGACCTCTGACCCGCAGCCTTGTCAGCCGGCCGGCTTCAACGTCCTCCTCCTCTTCCTTTGCCCTGCGGCCCCTCCCCTGATGTGGGACAGGCTGTCGTCATGGTGACAGGGTAAACAGATGATAACAAGCACTTCGGAAAGCCGCAGAGGGCCAGAGGAGAGACGGAGACAGACGCAGGAGGACGGACAGGTAGTTGCGCTGCAGGTTTTGAAACATCTGGAGGCAGTTCAGGTGAGGATTTAGCAGCAGAAGCTTTATTTTCCAGATTTTTCTTTAGTAAGATGGTTTTAGATAGAAGAGTTTCCCTGGTGGACCCATCTGGCTATGTGCTCTGGTTGCAGTTCACAGCTCGTCTTTTCATGACTTTCTGCCTCGTTTTGATGCATTCTGCTGCTTTTATCCTGCAGAGAAGCTGGAATAGTGTTTTGTGTGTAAGAATGTGTGCGTGTGGGTTTGTTAGAGTGTGAGTGCATGCATGCCATCACACATGCACCAAGACAATCGCACGCTGCTGCAGAGCTGCAGCTGGGAATCAAATAATAGCTCAAGTCCTGGAAGGATTTCAATGATTAAATCTGCAGATTAAAATCATGGTGAACAGAAAATCCCTGAGTTGATATTTTATCTGCAGGAATCTAGAGCTGCATGTAAAAAAAAAAGAAAAAGCTCTGAGGGTGCATGTTCTGCAGGGTTTGGGTCTACATCCTGTGTTCGGCTGTCACATTATTCCATCATTAGTAGATATTATTTTAGATTATCTAGCATGATAATGAACCTATGTTTTCTTTCTTATATTTTCAGTAGGTGTCCCGATTCCTCTGATCTTTAGGTGACTAAGATGAAGGTTTTTAAGAAGATTGTGGAAGATATGATCATTAGAAGGCGAAATGTTTGAAAAACAAGAAACTTTCTGTGTCTGAGGTCTGTATAGAGTTAATGATCACAGTTTTCTAAAAGACTTTGTAGTTTTCTGACTTGATAAAGAGGAACATTTAACCCCCACCCACTGAGCCCTGCCCCCAGCTCTAACCTTCTTGGGGGCTTTCATTGGGTGAGGTGCAGGCCTGGAAGGTCACCTGTCCATCACAGGTGTGCCAGTGGTCAGGAGTCACAGAGTTCACCTGAAGCATGCAGCTGCCTTCATCATCTGGAATGTGACACCTTCATGCCAACCAGAGCAAACAGAGACGAGGAGCTAAAGCTTCTCTCTGAGTGAGCGTCATCTCCAGCTCCGGCAGAATGCAGCGTGGGATGTCACCAATACTCCCAATGCTCTTTAACTCCGCCCACTTTCCTCACATCAGCAGTCATTTTTCTGAGCCGTGCAGGTGAGCGGGAGTTAAACCTTCCCCACCACCTGCAACAGAATCCAAAACAGCGGCGTTACCGTGACAACCTCTTTTAGGGTTTGCATCAACATGCGCCTGAGAAAACAGTGAGATCACGTCTCAAACTCAAACTCCTAAAAGGCCGACGGCCACAGTCTGAATCTACGTTTAGGCTTCATGATTACTATTTAGCTTCTTCTCTAATGATGCCAGAAATGTTAGTTTGATTGATCCACATGTGGAGGTGTTGCTGAGTTTAGGTTCCTCCTCCAGTTGCAGAACGCTTTAAGCACCGAGGGTCTTAGCTGCAAATTCCACCTGGAATTCCAGATGTGAATTAAAGCAAGTTCAGCTTCCGAACTATGAATCAGAAATACAATTGTTTGTATTTGCATGAAAGAAAGGCATTGAGGAATAATTTTCAGGTGGAATCACTATTTTAAATGTCACTATGCATGATTTACAGGTGATTAAACAAAGAAAAAAAGTTTAAAATTATTTTGCCCTGCCAAAATGTTTTCCACAAATAAAAAATGCAAAATACTAGGGATGCACGATATCTGGATTTTGGCCGATATCCGATATGCCGATATTTTAAAACTCATGTAGCCGATAACCGATATCGATACCGATGTTAAAGCTGGAC
>NW_015151062.1:195911-196971 GCF_000732505.1 Cyprinodon variegatus | reverse complement strand
AAGAGAAAATAACAATAACAGAGCAACTTTATTTAACACATGTCGGTTACATCAAATGGTCGCACATTACCTCCCATCCCTCGTTGGAAAGATCTGAGCCTCTAGTTTCTAATGATGCCAGACATTGGGGGGATGTGGCTAAAAATGAATAGCTGCTGTTGCGTTACTCCTGCAGAGTCAGGTGGAATTTTAAACCCATTTTAGTTGCTTACAAAGCCATAAAACAAAAAAGTATTCGTGGAAAAATAATTTTGAAACATGTTTTAGAAATTTTAAAGCCCCATTTGAAAGGCGTGTGGATGAAACACCAGGTGACTGGCCATTTCTATAAGTAGATGAACATCAGCTGGGCCCGGTAGCGGGCGCGCCGAGCTTAAAGGGTTAAATGTTCTGATTGTTCACCTGAAGAAGCTGCTGATGAATCCTCTTTCCTGGGAGGGTTCTCCATGTTTCCATGTGTGGATAACCATCCTCTCTGTTTCTCTCCGTCCGTTTCTGAGTCCAGAACCTCATAAATTGAGCAGAAACTTGTTTCAGGCAGATCGATTTTTCCCATTTGTTTTTGAATTTCTCAAAAAAAGTCAAGAAGGTTCTGGACTTTACTGAAGGACTTGAGAGTCCGACCCGCATCCTGACGGCCTCAGTCTTCTAAGCAGCCGTCCTATACTGGAATCTCCATCTGAAGACTCTACAAACATTTACCAAAGAGAAGAGAAGGGCCAAAATAAAATCATGAAAAATATATCCTGTTTATTCAGCCCACTTTATGCTATCAGATCAGTTCTAATGAAGTGTGCTTCACATTGTCACTATTGTCACTAGGAGACAGAGGCGGATATAGGAAATCTGGTGCCCTAGGGAAAAACGGGCAGGGGGCCCCTCTAAATGGAGAAGAAATGGAACAGCCCCATTCTCCAGATATAGAAATGTTAATAGAATAGACATCCATTATCTGTTCTAGGTTGTGTCCCTCTCTTCTTGTCCCTTTTCTTCTTGTTTTCCTCTCTATGTTTTGTACTCAGCTGACTTTTCATGCTGTCTCTAAAGGAATGAAAGATTT
>NW_015151062.1:193029-194324 GCF_000732505.1 Cyprinodon variegatus | reverse complement strand
GCACAAATAAGTAATAGCTGCATTTTCCATACATGTAAAAGGGGTTTAATGGGGCCCCCAGGAACTTGGGGCCCTAGGCAACTGCCTGGTTTAGCCTAATGGTAAATCTGCCATTGCTGGAAGCCTTCTGGCTGCTGTTGATCCTCATGGTGGCTTCACTGAACTCAGGTCTGCTTGTCCTTTAAGTTCAGCAGATATCATCTCATCATGGCAGAAAGTGCGGACGTGGAGCAGCTCCTTACGGCCTTCAGGAAGTTCTCTGTTTACGGAGACCCAAAGGCAACCGGAAAGGAGCTGACTGGGAAGACCTGGGTAAAGCTGTGCAAAGACTGCAAGATCATCGACGGCAAGAACGTCACCAGTACGGATGTGGACATTGTCTTCTCTAAAGTCAAGTGAGTCTGCGTCTCTCATCTACATCAGTTCCTTCTCACTGGAGTCAGAACTTTTAGGTCCAAAAGCAGTTTTTATTCCAGAACATATTTCACTAAATATTTGGATTTAATCTGATTATTCATAGAGTAGCACTCAGACGTTTTCATGCATTTTATTTCCACCATGGAGGCGTTCTTTCTGGCAGAGTGTTATCTGGAGGATCTTGACAAAAAAAGGTCCAAGGCTGAAAGTGTTCAAGTGACAGATGAAGGTTTTTGGTGAGAAGCTCTGCAGCTTGAACTTGATTTTTCAGACAGAGGACGGCTCGGGTCATCACCTATGAGGAGTTCCAGCGAGCTCTGGAAGAACTTGCTCCAAAGAGGTTTAAAGGTCAAGCTAAAGAGGAGGCGCTGCAGTCCATTTACAAGCTTGTGGAGGGTCAAGAACCAACCAGTGTTGGAGTGACGGTAAGCCTTCTGATGTAGACCATCATGAAGATGTTTCCTGCTCTTTTTAAATCACTAAACTCTGGATTGATTTCCATTCACTCCTAAGTTACAGACTAAAAAAGATTAAGAACTCTACTTTGGTCAATAATGATCGGGTCCTAAACCAGCATCAGCAATCGATGAAGAGCAAACATGATCTGAAGTTCTTCCACTTTCAGACTGAATGCATTTTAGGTTTAAAGCAGAGCGTTGGGGTTAGGTGACGTTCTCACAGAAGCTTACAGAATATTCAACATGTAGTTTAAAAATTCCAGTCTGACTTTTTAAGATTTGTTTTTGGCAGTGGTGTCCTCCTTCGTCATCTCCCGTTACAGTCGTAGCCATTCCAAATTTCCCCACTTTCCTTGATGGGTCCTAAGCTGGTCCTTAGCTGGTCCTAAGCTGGTCCTAAGTTGATCCTAGGCTGGTCCT
>NW_015151062.1:189561-190290 GCF_000732505.1 Cyprinodon variegatus | reverse complement strand
GGTCCTAAGCTGGTCCTTGGCTGATCCTAGGCTGGTCCTTGGCTGGTCCTAAGCTGGTCCTTGGCTGATCCTAGGCTGGTCCTTGGCTGGTCCTAAGCTGATCCGAGGCTGGTCCTTGGCTGGACCTTGGCTGGACCTTGGCTGGTCCTAAGCTGGTCCCAGGCTGGTCCTAAGCTGATCCTAGGCTGGTCCTTGGCTGGTCCTAAGCTGGTCCTTGGCTGGTCCTAAGCTGATCCGAGGCTGGTCCTTGGCTGGACCTTGGCTGGTCCTAAGCTGGTCCTAGGCTGGTCCCAGGCTGGTTCTAGGCTGGTCCTAGGCTGGTCCTAAGCTGGCCCTAAGCTGATCCTAGTCTGCTCCTTGGCTGGTCCTAGGCTGGTCCTAGGCTGGACCTTGGCTGGTCCTAGGCTGGTCCTAGGCTGGACCTTGGCTGGTCTTAGGCTGGTCCTTGGCTGGACCTTGGCTGGTCCTAGGCTGGTCCTTGGCTGGTCCTAAGCTGGCCCTAAGCTGATCCCAAGTTGATCCTAGGCTGGTCCTTGGCTGGTCCTTGGCTGGTCTTAGGCTGGTCCTAGGCTGGTCCTTGGCTGGTCCTAGGCTGGTCCTTGGCTAGTCCTAAGCTGGTTCTAAGCTGGTCCTTGGCTGGTCCTAGGCTGGTCCTTGGCTGGTCCTAGGCTGGTCCTTGGCTGGTCCTAGGCTGGTCCTTGGCTGGTCCTAAGCTGGTCCTAAGCTGGT
>NW_015151062.1:185258-185830 GCF_000732505.1 Cyprinodon variegatus | reverse complement strand
CTTGGCTGGTCCTAGGCTGGTCCTTGGCTGGTCCTAAGCTGGTCCTAAGCTTATCCTAAGGGATCAGCTTACAATCTTTCTTCTGAAGCAGAGCTACGAGTCCATTTGCCAGAACTTCAAGCACTGCGTATGAGCAAACAAGGAAATTCTTCTTCCAGATTGACGAGTCCGACCTGCAGCATCTCTCAGAGCTGGGTCAGGAATGTGGTTTTTGGCCGCGCAGTGTGAGATCAATCTTTGTGAGCTGTGAACTTTTATACCCTGTGCTTTTGTCGCACAGTGTGAGCCGTATCTGAGTACAATGATTTAAAATGTCGTACAGTGTACGCACGGCTTTACTTTTCATCTGATTCACTTCCTGTCCTCTGTTTGTCCTTCAGAAAGTGGCAAAGACAGCCGCAGTGGACCGTCTGACCGACCCGTCCCGTTACACAGGATCCCACAAGGAGCGCTTTGATGACAGCGGCCGGGGAAAAGGCCGTGAAGGCCGGGAGGAGATCGTAGAGAACACGGGCTACGTAAACGCGTACAAGAACGCTGGAACGTATGACAGCAAAGTAAAGCCTGAGAAG
>NW_015151062.1:180971-184220 GCF_000732505.1 Cyprinodon variegatus | reverse complement strand
CGTCAATAGTAAAGGGCAGAGTAGACATCTGCACCGCACACATCAAATGTTGCTTGGCTCTGGTCGCAAACCCGTTTTGCTGGTATGCTTCTGCACCTTCGGTCTTGCATTTCTAGGGACTTACAGCAGTTTCCCGCCAAAGCGCAAAGGGGAACCTGTTCCAGAACTTGTGAGAACTTCGCCGACACCGGCGGGAGTGTTTATCTTCCAAAGCAACAGCGCGTCTGCAAGACATCACGGTCACGGAGATAGATCTGAAGTTTCTAGACATCAAAGAGAAACAGGTTTTGTTAATGGAGTTAGCAAAACGACAGATTAGCCTTTCGTCGTATTTAGCCATTTTAGTTGGTCCTCGGTTTTAAAAAATGGCGCGTCCCGGGACCGCATCGAGAAGGACGACCACACAGACTGCCGGAAAGGCGTACCAAGGACCAGTCACAGCTGCTTTTGTCTGCGCACTTCCACTAGAGGTCTGTGCGGGTCAGGATCTTTTTGAGGTGCGCGACGACGGTTGCAGAACCTCTGCTCGGGGGGCGTGGTCGCTAGAGACTGACACGGGAGTGGATTTTCACTCCTGTCCCACTCCCATAGAAAAAAATGGTGTCCCATCCCGATCCCGGGCCGGAGTAGAAATCTAAATCCTGTCCCGTCCCACTCCTGGTGAAATTACTCCCACTCCCATTCAGAATGACTCCCGCTCCCGCACCGCTCCCATTCAGCCTGCGTTGCAAATCAAACTTTTCGAAGTCGAGTTCGCCGCTAACTGTTGGTCCCTCCATTCTTATTTTTGAGCGCAGGTGAAAAACTCAGAGCGGAAGCACTGTTGGTTTTTGGGTCGTGTAGTTTTTTTGACTCGCATTATAGTGTAGGCTTCAAGGAAAAAAACTACAAAATGGCGGCGCCAGTACTGGATTTGTTTTTCTTTCTATTTTAGTTTATTTTTTGGCATCGATCCTAGTTTTTTTTTTTGTTACTATTGGTTTGCTCCCGCTCCCGTCTGCTCCCGTTAATGTTTAATCCTGTACCATCCCAATCACGTGATTGTTACTAATACTGACTCCCAGATTCCCGAAAAAATGTCAGTCTCTAATGGTCGCACACAGAGACAGATTCAACGGTTCCAGAGGCTATGGGTCAGAAGCATACATTGGCCTTAAGAATAATAAACAACAGATAAAGGATCTCTAACCGGAGGGTTTTAATCTCGTCTCTTTAGCTATTTCTCTCCCCAGAGTGGAAAAGCATTTTATCTGAAGGATGAAACCTCTAAAGCTCCACCCACTGCCACGGTGATGAATATCCCCTAATTACATCTGGTTTGATCAAAGGAGTATGAAGAGCTTTAGATGTTCTGGAGTTTTGACTATTTGAGCCGATGTAGCGAGTACATTTATCCACTATGAATAAAGTCAATCAATCAATCAATCAATCAATCAATCAATCAATCAATCAATCAATCAATCAATCAATCAATCAATCGTTAAGAAGAGGTAGATTTAGGATTTATTAAAACACCGTTAATCCCAGTTTGATGCAACTGATAGAATGTTTAGTTGTGGTTGAAAGCAGCAGAGCAGAAAGAGACCTTTGGATTATTTTCTAATTCAATTTGTATCAAATTCAGGCAAAACAAATTAAAAAAACCAAAGTGTTCAAATGGGAAAACTAAAGCAGCAGCATTACATGGGTTTGGCGCCCCTATGTGGAAGAGGTGAGCTACTACAGCTGGGATTCATCTTTTAACAGAGCCCAGGACTATTTTAATGTCTATAGAAACAAATATATTTTGTAAAATATTTGTAGAAAATAAAAATGTGGAAAGTTTTTTTTAGATTAGGGACAAATAACCGGACCTAATCTAACAGAAAATAATCCATTTGGACGTTGAACCATATTTGATGTTCCTGTTTGGAGAAGCATCGTGTTTAGAAAACATCCAAAAGGTCATTTTAACTTCAAGTCCAAACTTGAAGAATAGAAAATTCTGAGCAATAAATGAAGGAAGGAAAACATAAAGCTGTAAATCCTTTAATTAGATCGAGCTTTGCTGTTTCAGATCCTGTTGAAGCTTGAGTTTGAAACTAAAACTAAGGATCAGTCACATGATCAGTTTTGGTCACTTTGAAGTTTCAGCAGAGCTCAACTCGCGTCTGGATCAGGAAACTTAGCATCATTTATCGTAATAATCCACCTTCCTAAGGCCTCCAGGACCCTGAAAATAACACAGACTGAAAATTCCAGGAAGGTTTTATTCCATTAAGACCAGGTAGGTGTTTGAATCTAAACATATTTACTGTTTTAAACTGTAACAATATTTGATTATTTTGGATAATATAGGATGTTCTAGAAATGTGTGACAGTGAAAGTGATTATCTGCACTAATATCAATTACACAATGATGACATGTATAATTCTACAACTTTCATTGAATAACATTCAATAAAAGTTGTACAATATGTTAATTTAAGAAAAAATAAACACTCCCAGCAAAGAGCAATATCTTTGCTTTAAAACCTTTCTTTGTGTTTTAGTTTGGCCATAATCTCAATCACTTCCTCTTTTTCTTTCAGTTTTTGGGACAAAATCAAAGAGGGTTCCATTTTTCTCTGCTAAATTTCTATCTTAAAATGATTAATGTGATAAAAGTTGTTCTAGTTTTCTAAGCTCTCTTACTCACTGAAGGCTTTGATTTTCCTGCTAACTGTTTGAAAAACTGCATTCTGGATTTCACTTCTGCTTTATTACAGCTTTAATTTCACATCCTCTCTTATTGCAATATTATACTACATAATAATTACACAAACTCACAACAGATCCTTCATCATATAAAGTTTGAAATAAAGCAAAGATGCTTTAACTATTTAAATGTGGTCAGTTCCTTTTACAGACATTTGAAGAAACAAAGATAATTCACATGCAAAGAGAAAAATGAAATGACTCATTTATGCATTAGTTTAATGTCTGATTATTTAAACATGTCAGGATGCAGCAGCAGAGCCCAGATGGCTCAGACCTCACCTCTGTGTCCATGAAGAGTGAGAGATCCATTGAACACATTCCTGACTTCAAGGATGCTCGACTTTTACATGAAAGGTATTCATTCATCCATCAACTGAGTTCATAATGCAGAGGTGATTGATTCAAAGCCCTTTAATGAGTTCTGGGTCTGCAGCAGAGTCTAGTACCCAGAGATGGGAAGTAACAAAGTACAAATACTTCGTTACTGTACTCAAGTAGATTTTTCTGATA
>NW_015151062.1:176900-179392 GCF_000732505.1 Cyprinodon variegatus | reverse complement strand
GTTACGCCTCCAGGTAGGAAAGCGGTGGAAAGTTAACCCATTTTCTATGTTTTTCATGCTGACGTCATGACGACCAAGCCCTATAGAGGTCAGATTTGTCCAATTCGTCTTTTTGTCGGTTTTGGGGTCCAGTGTATCCTACTATATCCTACTATGTGAATAATTCCGTCTGAAATGAATGAAAACTGTTTTTTTTAAATGGTTATTGAGTCAGATATGTGGCGGATAATTTTTATTTTATTTAAAGGTTGTCCTTTTGTAATCTGCTGACATTTAAGCTCAGATTCTAATATCTCTACAGTGTGGGGACTATAAATCTGTGACGACGGTACTGCTACTGAAGCTCCTCAGAAATAAAGTTAGCATTGAACAGTTGAGAGAAGTTCGGCATCTATGCCTGTGTGTCGACATGTCACGGTTGCTAGGCGACAGAGTGTACGCTGAGTGAGGGGCAGTGACAGCCAGAGAGGGCTGGACCTGTTTGAATCCACAGCCAAACTCTTCTTGTTTTCATGGACCTCCAAGGAACCGGTCTACCTGGACTGGCAGCCTCTGAAATCAAACATGCTGTAGTCATCAAGCCCCGACTTTAAGGCCCACCAACTAAAGGTCTTATACCTGCTTCAGCAGTGAGTCCAATGATTGCATTCCCTCCTCACCTGCCTCCAAGGCCTGGAGAGGTCTGGTACTTATTTATTTATTTAGGTCAGGTGTGTTGAAGAGTATGAGAAACCAGTTGGGGCCGATTCTGAGGTGCTGTTCCTGTACTTTGGTGTTTCCACAGAGGTCAGCAGGAGACTTCAGAGGGTCTGGAGGAACAGACTGATCAGCAGCTTCAAACAGATCTTGACTCCATCTTTCTGGTTTGTATGATTGTTGATTTTATCACGCCGCCTCACATGTATCTCAGTGACTGACGTTCATTGACATTTCACCATCAGCCTTTTAGGATTTATGCTTGAAAAATGTTCATCTGCTGATATTCAGTCCGTCCATCATGAGGGTTAGAGTCACACAAATAAATCAGAACCAGAACTTTTCCTAATTTTCATAAAGATGATTATTTCCTAGATTGATGGTAATTTAATGGAAAGGTGATGTTATCATCTTGTATCCTAAATCTAATTTTTTGTAATAATCTCTTTAAAGGGATCATAGAATGCAAACCTCGTTTCCATTGTTATAGATGAGTAACGATAGTTCAGTGGGTGAAGTTCAAACCCCATCAACATATCCTTTCTCTGCAAATCTCACGATTCTAAACTTCCACCACACTGGCGTAACTTTCTGAAGGACTAGTGTGGACATGTCCCCACCCACTTTAAAATGGGTGGGGACATGTCCCCACCAATAATTAGTCCATTTGTGTTGGGATCATTTACTTTAGCCAACAGCAGTAACCTCAGGACGCGTCCGGCTGGGTGTTCTGAGAGTTTTCCGTCAGCTTTTCTGTCTCTCTATCCCGCTGCCCCTGAGTCCCGCCTACTGATATGACATCATTGGATCCTCTGTCCATGGCTCCACGTCTGTCACTTTATGATAGAACATGATTGGCTGTCGCTATTCAGCAGCTACTTCAGGTTTGATTTCTAATAAAAAATTTGTAGACGGGTTGGTTTAAAAAAAAAGATGCCACCGAAAAAGTCGTCAGACATTCTGAGCTTTTTCAACAACAAAAAAAGCAACGGAGTGTAAGTAGCCTTGAAAATTAGTATTGTAATGCAATTAGTTTGACCAAAGTAGGTGTTTAAATAGTTTGTTCTTCGCTAGTTTAAAAAAAGCAAAACATCCCGTTTTTTTATTACAGTTTTTTTCCTGTTTTTATTTGTTATTAATGTTGCTGATGTTTCTGAGTCGTTACAAAAGAGCCACTTAAAGGAACCAGTCTTTCTGTACATAATATTTATATTTAGTTACTGTTGCATTCTCAGCAACATGAAAGCAATGAATAAATGAATCACATTTAAATGTGTTTGGGCTTATTTTTAGCCCAGCACTGGAGCTGACGGCTCGGTTCTAGTACCTGCTGCACTGTAGGCGACCAAATTCCCGGGCAATTTTGAAATTCTGACACTTTTTTAGGTGTGAAAAGTAGGACATGTCCTGGAAAAAGAGGACGTCTGGTCCCCCTACCATATCAACAATCTGATGTTGCAGTGAGTGAGTGCTTGTTGCTATGATGCGTCTTTGCTCAGCAGCTTGGCTCGTTGTAAACTAACCAATCAGAGCACAGCTCATCTAAATATTCATTCTCAAACCATAAAAGCAAGAAAAACCTGTGGTTTCATTCTAGGGCTTTTTTACCAGGCTGCATTAGGGCTCATAGAACAGCTAATAGGCCATTTTCAGTCCAGCCAATGTTACACACCCTATTAGAGACCTGAAGGACCAGATACCCTATAGAATCATTCTATCACCCTATTAGAGACCTGAAGGACCAGATACCCTATAGAATCATTCTATCACCCTATTAGAGACCTGGACCAGATACC
>NW_015151062.1:173073-174321 GCF_000732505.1 Cyprinodon variegatus | reverse complement strand
AGAATCATTCTATCACCCTATTAGAGACCTGAAGGACCAGATACCCTATAGAATCATTCTATCACCCTATTAGAGACCTGAAGGACCAGATACCCTATAGAACCTTTAAGGTTCAGCTTGTGTTTTTTAACTCTCTGAATTACATGGTTACATTTCTTGAATCCTCTTATTTTAATTCGTTTGAAGGTTTTTTCCTTCTGTCAGCTTACAATCCATGGGCTTAACCTTCAAATCCCTAGAAGGATCTGGAGCCATATTTCCTAACAAACTTCTTCGGATGCTTTTCTTACTCCTAAGTGCTGAGAAATGGCACTAAAGCTGCCAACCAATGATGAGACTGGGTTCAACTCCTGCATGAAGAGCTGATGAAGCACCAACTTCCAGTAGAGAAGCTCTTACTGCTGCAAGCTGCCAGCTAACGGGAGCTACCATTCTTCTTTGTCCCTACTTTGGGGCTATAGGTAGAGCTCTTGGCTTATAGGCCAGTGGGGCTTATATACAGTGAGGAAAATAAGTATTTGATCACCCTGCTGTTTTGCAAGTTCTCCCACTTAGAAATCATGGAGGGTCGAAATGTTCATCGTAGCTGCACCTATTAATTTGTATGATCCAGCTGCAAATCCAGCTGCAAATAAGTGTTTGAACACCTGTCTATCAGCTAGAATCCAGACCCTCAAAGACCTGTTAGTCAGCCTTCAAAATGTCCACCTGCATTTATTATCCTAAATTAGATGATCCTGTTTGAGGTCATTAGCTGCATAAAGACACCTTTCCAGCCCGTAATCAGTAATAATCCAACTACTAAGATGGCCAAGACCAAAGAGCTGTCCAAAGACACTAGACACAAAATAGTACACCCCCACAAGGCTGGAAGGGCTACCGGGAAATCACCAAGCAGCTTGGTGTGAAAAAGGTCCACCGTTGGAGCAATCAGTAGAAATGGAGGAAGCTAAACATGACCTTCCCTCAGTTAGTGCATTGAAGATGGTTGGAGGCTCGGTCTTCCAAAATGACAATGATGCGACACACAGAGCCAGGATAACCAAGGAGTGGTTCTGGAAGAAGCAGATCAAGGTTCTGCCGCGGCCTAGCAAGTCTCCAGACCAGTCTGCAGATAGAGGGAGCTCAAACTCTGTGTTTCTGAGTGACAGCCCAGAAACCTGAGTGGAGGATCAATGTGGAGGAGTGGGCCAATATCCCTCCTGCAGTGTGTGCAAACCTGGTGAACATCTACAGGAAACCTTTGAC
>NW_015151062.1:165329-171941 GCF_000732505.1 Cyprinodon variegatus | reverse complement strand
GCGTGCAACTGCACGCTTTGATTTTTGTTGACAACAACTATGCGGCGCTTAACATACGTCACGCACTCCGTCCCCATAATCACAGCTCTATGGAGCAGCATCAGACTCATTCTGACTAGAATTGAGGAGGACTACGTCAGGCTAGTTATTAATGCCGTTATAGCTAGAAACCTTCCAAAGGTATCCTGATCAGATCTATGCCTTGATAGCTAAACCATTTCATCAGACCCTGTTTGCACTGGAGGGGCAATGGCTGCAGTCCAAGCTTGGCCTGGATGGTAAAACTCCATAACTTATCTCTAAGACTCAGTTTGGCCGAGAAACAGCGAAGAGCTTTTAGGACTTTGTAACGAAGACCTCAATCTTTCTGTCAGACTAAACATCTGTTCAGTGGTAATATGGGTTAGACATGAAATGTTGCTTATTAGGAGTTTACAGAGTTTGTTGAGGAACATTCGTTAACCTGTTTGTCTGCACGCTGATGGTGGAATATACTCTCATCTTTAGCTTCTAGAGAAAAACATTGTCTCTTTTGTGAGGAAAGAGCTGAAGGCAGCGCTAAAGCTTCTGAGACCAAACTCATCCGAGGGCCAAAAGAATCCAAGACAGGATGAAGAGTTAATGCAGGATGAGGATGATGGAGAAACCATCTGCAACAGAGAAGCATTACTGAAGATCACAACTTTTTTCCTGAAGAAAATGAACCAAGCAAAGTTGGCTGACGATCTACAAAACAGTAAGACTGTTTAAATAAATATATGTGAAAACAAAAAGCGTAGACATTTCAGCTGTGGTCATTTTAGACACATCGCGTTTCCTCAAACAGTCTTTTGCTTTTCTAGTGACCTTTTTCGCTATAAAACAGCACAAGATGAGCAAAATTGGAATGAAACATGTTCCTTTCTTGATTTGTTTGTCTTTTTATTAAGGATGCCTGGCTCCCATGTGTAAAGGTAAACTTAAATCTGGTCTGAAGAGGAGGTTCCAGTGTTTGTTTGAAGGAATTCCTAAAGCAGGAAGTCCAACCTTTCTGAACCAGATCTACACAGAGCTCTACATCACAGAGGGGGGGGCTGGAGAGGTCAATACTGAACATGAGGTCAGACAGATCGAAACAGCGTGTAGGAAACCACTCAGGCCAGAAACAACAATCAGACACAAAGACATGTTTAAACCCCGACCCGGAAGAGACCAGCCAATCAGAACAGTCCTGACAAAGGGAGTCGCTGGCATTGGGAAAACAGTGTTAACACAGAAGTTCACTTTGGACTGGGTGGAATACAGAGTTCACCAGAACATCCAGTTCATATTTCCATTCACCTTCAGAGAGCTGAATGTGCTGAAGGAGAAAAAGTTCAGCTTGGTGGAACTTCTTCATTTCTTCTTCACTGAAACCAAAGGAATCTGCAGCTTTGATCACTTCCAGGTTCTGATCATCTTTGATGGTCTGGATGAGAGTCGACTTCCTCTGGACTTCACCAACAATGAGATCGTCACGGATGTCACTGAGTCCACCTCGGTGGATGTTCTGCTGACGAACCTCATCAGGGGGAAACTGCTTCCCTCTGCTCTCCTCTGGATAACCACACGACCCGCAGCAGCCAATCAGATCCCTCCTCAGTGTGTTGGCATGGTGACAGAAGTCAGAGGGTTCACCGACCCACAGAAGGAGGAGTACTTCAGGAAGAGATTCAGAGATGAAGAGCAGGCCAGCAGGATCATCTCCTACATGAAGACATCTAGAAGCATCCGCATCATGTGCCACATCCCTGTGTTTTGCTGGATAGTTGCTACGGTTCTAGAAGATGCATTGGAAACCAGAGAGGGAGGAGAGCTGCCCAACACCCTGACTGAGATGTACATCCACTTCCTGGTGGTTCAGACCAAAATGATGAAGGTCAAGTATGATGGAGGAGCTGAGACGGATCCCCTCTGGAGTCCAGAGAGCAGGAAGATGATCGAGTCTCTGGGAAAACTGGCTTTTGATCAGCTGCAGAAAGGAAACCTGATCTTCTATGAATCAGACCTGACAGAGAGTGAAATTGACATGAGAGAAGCCTCGGTGTTCTCAGGAGTCTTAACGCAGGTCTTTAAAGAGGAGTCAGGGCTGTACCAGGAGAAGGTGTTCTGCTTTGTCCATCTGAGTATTCAGGAGTTCCTGGCTGCTCTTCATGTTCATCTGACCTTCATCAACTCTGGCATCAACCTCATGTCCAAGACGAGAAGAAAATCTCTGAGGGATACATTTTCAGGGGATAGACCTAAATCAGTGCTCTTCTACCAGGCTGCTGTGGACAAGGCCATTGATGATCCAAATGGAACACTGGACTTAGTGCTGCGCTTTCTGCTGGGACTTTCATTGCAAACCAACCAGACTTTCTTAGTAGATGCAATGACAAAGAAAGGGAGTAGCTCAAAGACAAACCAGGAAATAGTTGGTTACATAAAAAATAAGATCAATGGTAATCTGTCTGCAGAGAAAACCATCAATCTCTTCCACTGTCTGAATGAACTGAAGGATCGTTCTCTGGTGGAGAAACTTCAACAGACTCTGAGTTCAGAAAGTCTCTCCTCGGTTAAACTGACTCCTGCCCAGCTGTCAGCTTTGGCTTTCATTCTGTTGTCATCAGGAGAAGATCTAGATGTATTTGACTTGAAGAAATACTCTGTTTCTGAAGAAGGTCTTTCACGGCTCCTCCCAGTGATGCAAGCTTCCACCAAGGCTATGTGTGTAATGGTCGTAAATATTGAGTTCATTTTTCAATCTTTGCTTTGTTCATTTTCTGATCTGAGTGAATCCTCTACAGACTAAGTGGCTGTGACCTTTCAGAGAGAAGCTGTGAAGCTCTGTCCTCAGTTCTTTGCTCCAGGAACTCAGCTTTGAGAGAAATGGATCTGACTGGCAACAACCTGCAGGCTTCAAGCCTTACCCTGATCTGTGCTGGACTCCAAAACCCACACTGCATAATGGAAGCGATCAGGTCTGGATTTAGTTTGTCTGAATAATTCAAGTAATCATAGGTAACATTTTACTCCATAATGTGTTTTTCAAGAGCTTCTAACGCTATGTTCACACCGCAAGCAGCAGAGGCAGCAGAAGCAGCTGGTTTCCATGCAGAGTCAATGGTTGACGCACATCAAGGTGCAGCAAAAGGTCGCGCAGCGCATCTGAGCAGCAGGAGCAGCGCCTCACGAGCTTCTGAGCATCTGACGCGCGATGCGCTTCAGAAGCAGCGGCTGCTGGAGTTGGAAAACTTGAACTTTTGCTGCTGGATGCGCCTCATCGACCAATGAGAGAAGCTGATCTGGGAGCTGGCAGGGAGTCAGACGCAGCACTGCTGATGCAGAGCGCTATGATCACTCCTCTGAAACAGTTTATTAACGCCTAAATTAACTTAGAATGTAGAAACCTGGTGACAAAGTGTGTTCCATTTTATTATTCTGGTGTCTGTAGTTTGGATTACGTACGTGAAAAACACCTTCCAGCTGCTGCGAACGCGTAGGGGAAAACTGCGAAGAGGCAGCGACGCGTCAGAAATAAACTTTTACAAGCTTCAACAATGAAGCAGCACGCGAGTTTCTGCTGCTCCTGCTGCATGCGGTGTGAACGTAGCATTATAGCAGTACTGTCTATGGTTGAAGCCGCAGTGAGCAAAGTCCTCCAGATGATCATCTTTCAATTAGCAGAGAACTTAACGATATATTTTAACCATGGTTTTCATTTTCAGATTCAGTCACTGCAACCTCTCAGTGGAAAGCTGTAGAATATTGTCTTCAGTTCTCTGCTGCAAGTCTGCTTCTCTGAGACACTTGGACTTGACTAACAACGACTTGTGGAATTCAGGAGTGAAGGCTCTTTGTGATGAACTGAAAAGACCAGAATGTTTACTGGAAACTCTCAGGTAGAAAACATTAAAGACTGTATAAATGATTGCATCATTCTAACTGTATAAAAGGAATGTTTTCTGTGTAGTTTATCAGGTTGTCTGATCACAAGTGAAGGCTGCCTTTTCCTGAATTCTGCTCTGAGCTCCAACCCCTTCCACCTCAAAGAGCTGGACCTAACTTACAATCATCCAGGAAAATCAGGGCAGAGGATCCTTTCTGATGGACTGAAAAATCCCCACTGGAAGCTCCAAAGTCTCCGGTACCAAGAAGCAGATAAACTCCACTTTTATTTGGAGAATATCCTCACATCCATTGTTCATTCTGAGGAAAGGTTAGAGCTAAAACTAAATATTTTCTGCAGGATGGACCATGAAGGACCTCACAGACTGAAACCTGGCCTAAAGAAGTGTGAGTATTTCCATATTTATTTTACAGAAGGAACATCGACATTAAAGGAATAGTACACCCAAAGCATTCAGCGTCTGCTCTGCCGATAATGCAAGCGTAGAAGAAGAAATGTGCTGTTTACCTGTGCAAAGAAAGAAACAACGAAAGAAAAATGTCTGAGGACTTCAGTGTTGAGGAAGAGCATGAGTTCTTTGTACGCGGTTTCCGTAGTTGATAAATCTTTTTAAACAGAGAGAAGCAGATTTAAAGGCGAAACAGATTTACTGGGATATGCAACATGCAATGAAATATATCTCTAAGTTTACAAGAAAAAATATGGTATGCTGTACTTCAAATGCAGCAAGTCCATATTGTTCTGGATGGAATTAAAATTGTACTTCTAGGGATGCAATATATATTGATTTTGGCATCAGAATCGGCTGTTATGCATTTTTTTTTATACATTAATGTTTTTGGGCCCTATATATGTAATGCACCAAAAGCCATCTCTATAACTATCTATAAATATAAATTTCAGTGTAATATGGTTCTCATGTGTTCTCGACAATAGAAAAGCATTCATGAAATATATATTTGAGCTCATTTTTGGAAAAATACAAAAACCTAATGAAAGTGCTTGGTTCTAGTAACTGTAGGTCAATCAGGCTCCACCCTAAGAGTGTCCCCACCAACTGTCATCACTAAGTTACTCACTTCTACTAAAATATCAAACTGTCATGATTTTATCAAGAGCTCAGACCCACATGCAGAGAGACCAATCCAGAGAGACCAGGGGAAGGTTTAACAGGTTTGTTTAGGAGTTTGTGATGAATCCAGTGTTGCTCTGAACACTGCTCAACCAGAACTGAAAGGTGAGGGGAAGACACCGCGGCTAGTTCAGGCTCAGTAGGAACCTTGATTCTCGAACTTGAAGAGGAAAATTTGGTAGATAACTCACGTTTCAAGGAAAGTTGCTGACTCTTAGACTCCAGTCTGTGTGCCGAAGTTTGAGTGTTTGTTTGATTCGGTGGAGGGCGGACAGGGTTTACCCAGAATGCGGTACGTATGCACGGGACGTAGTGGAGATAAATCCCTTACTCAGTGTGAAGCTCAAATGATCTCTTGAGGGAAAGTGGATTCAAACCTCCAGTTTGAATCCTCAACTCAGTTTGAATCTCAGATGATCCTTCCAGGGAGAGAAGGTCCGAAACATCCAGTTTGCAAGATGACCTACTGCAGAGAGACAAAAAAAACAAGATTAAAACTAAGTTTGACAAGAACTCAGTTTGACTCAGCAAAACTCAGCTTTGCTAGAGTACCTGAAACTGGCAAAACAATAACTCAGGTTAGACTTTGCTAAACTAAGCATGGCTAGATTACCCCAAACTGGCAAACACTCTGGCCTTGAGGCAGTGGCAGTCAGCAGCTTAAGAGCACTCCGTTCATAAGGTAACTCACAGCAGGTGTGTAGAGAGGTGGACCAGAACCAGGCGCCTCCTGGTGGAGGAAGGGAGACAAACACAGAAAAATCAGCTTTTTTGTATTTTAATCTAGTGTTTTACCCTTTACATTAAATTACATTAAATTACATTCTACACTTAGGGAGAAGAAAAAGAAGCTTTAAAATGCAGTATTTTTAAGCTATTTATATATTATTTAAATTATTAAATCCAAGTTAATTTTGGACAAGTTCATCCTTTCAGTGACAAAGATGGAAAAACAAGAGGAAATAAGCAAGTATGCATATGCAACTTTTACACTAAATTGAATGAAACATGTGGTTAGAATTGATTTGGCAATTCATTGTTTATGAATGTGACAGTCCTACTAAAGACTTGATACTTGACCTAGACTTGCAAAAACTTGACTTGACAGACTTGTGAAAATGTCTGGATTCTATCTAGGTGGCGTCCAGGTTCCTTCATGGTTCTCTCAGGGTACTCCTCCACAGTCCAACTCAGGCTAGCTAGTCCCTATAATTCTCTAGTGATGCATGTGTGAGCTCTAAAACCTGACCAACACGTTATAAAATCCTCATTAAGGTGTAGGTGCTCACACATTTTCTTTTCTTAGGAGTTTTAGATAATTGATTAATGTTAGATAAGTAATAAAGTAATTTGAATACAGTAAATGTTTCTTAAGTGCATGTATAATAAAAGTTACCTTGAAAGCCTATTATATACACTCACCGGCCACTTTATTAGGTACTCCATGCTAGTAACGGGTTGGACCCTCTTTTTCCTTCAGAACTGCCTCAATTCTTGGTGGCATAGATTCAACAAGGTGCTGGAAGCATTCCTCAGGGAGTTTGGTCCATATTGACATGATGGCATCACA
>NW_015151062.1:160356-162400 GCF_000732505.1 Cyprinodon variegatus | reverse complement strand
TAAAGTAATTTGAATACAGTAGATGTTTCTTTAGTGCATGTATAATAAAAGTTACCTTGGAAGCCTATTGTATATTTTCCTGTTCTAGGGATAGAATAAATTATAAGCAATTTGCTTGGAACTGGATCTAAAATGCAAACTGAAGCCTTAGATGAAGCTAATCATGTTGATAACTCAGGTCTCTTCTTTACTCCGAATGAGCCTCATCAGGGAGACCTGTTCTCGGTGTTAATCTGGCTAAAATGTATGTCCTGGATGAACTGAAGTGTTTTTTCTTGGGAATAACCAAATGTCCGTATGTGAGAAAGTTCTTTAAGTATGAATGGGATAGTTCCAAGGGAGAGTGTGTGTATTGGGAGTTAGCCCCACTAAGCCTGACCCAGTCAGAGCTCCATCTCTCCATCTGAGGACTTTAAATAAAAACCTTCTCCTCCAAGAGTCTCTGCTTCCTCCTAAACTCCACAAAATGCTGTTCATGCTAGGCCTGCTTCTATTGAAGGTTTATTCCCTGTAGAAGAGAGTTTTTCCTCTCCACCGTTGCTGTATACATGCTCGGTTTGAGGGATTGCTGCAGAGTCATTGACTGGATGCAATCTGCTGGCTTTCGTTAAACAGAAAAAAATCTTAATCTGATTGTGAAGTTTCATGATTTTTAGGAATTGGAGCGACATACTGTATATAAAATGAATTAAACTGACACTGCATAGAGATAAATATTACTGTTTGATGCTATATGAACATCATTAACCAAACTAAAATCATCCTTCTGTTTTAGATGCCTGTAAAATGGAACTGGACCCAAACACGGCGCACAGACACCTAAAACTGTCTGACAACAGGAAAACGGTGACACACATGATGCAGAAACTTTCTTATCCTGATCATAAAGACAGATTTTCTCTTTGCATTCAAGTTCTGTGCAGGAATGTTTTGAGCGGCCGTTGTTATTGGGAGGTTGAGTGGAGAGGAAAGGTTGAGATCTGTGTAGCTCATGGAGAACCGGTTTTGGACTGTGTGTTTGGAGCCACCAACCGGTCCTGGAGTCTGGAGTGCTCTGATGGGGGGTATGCTGTGTGGCACGCCAACCAGAAGATCCCAGTTTCCTCATGTGTCACTGCTTACAGAATAGCCGTGTATGTAGACTGCGAGGCTGGCCTTCTGTCCTTCTACAGGATCTGGTGTCACAATCTGAACCACCTCTACACCTTCAGGACTAGATTTTCTGCTCCCGTTTATCCTGGATTCCGGATCCAGACTGGGTCTGTGTCTTTATGTTGAGAAAATGCTCATTGGCTGATTTGACCATGATCCATGATACACTGTTCAGTCCAGAACTGAGCAGAACTAGAACGATGATCTTCACAAGAGAATCAGTAAGACCGTGCAAAGGCCCGTCTTTTGTTAATACTGAAGCTAAAAGCACAACAGTGACACTTTAACCCATTTCATGCCTAGTTGATTGCTTTTATTTTTCTAATAATGCATAGTTAAATACCTCCTTTACTACTGATGCTTTCCTGAATTATTTAATTGAGCACAATGACAGCAGTGTCTGGTGAACTTTAAAAGGAAAGAAACCTGATGGTTCGCTGATGGGATGAATGGATTAAAACCTTCTTAAACTGAAACTAATCTGTTCTTAAATGTACATAAAGTTAGCAGAAACGCTTCAGTGTTTGCTTGTGTAAAACACTTGATCTCTGTCGATGATGTAATAAGATGATTTAGGAATCTTGCCTTGCAGTGATGTCAGCACCCAGAGCCATGTCTGGCTCTTCGGCTCCTCCACTGGGGGCGCTATTAACCAAATAAGTATTATGATCTTATTATAAATGCAATAGGAAGGCACGGTTTTAGCATTTTTTTTTATTTTCTGCTTAGGATTTCTGCAAATTAAAAGCTTTAAAAAAGTAATTCAGATTGTGTTGATTTTAAAGTTTAATCATCATTTTTGTTCTTTCATGTTAAAATAGAAAAAATACTTAATATTTAATAGATTTCAAGTAAAAATGCAACTAATAATACTTGCATAAAATAATTTTTT
>NW_015151062.1:155810-158227 GCF_000732505.1 Cyprinodon variegatus | reverse complement strand
TGGGGTCTTTCTGCATGCAGTTTGCATGTTCTGCCTGAGCATGCGTGGGTCCTCTCTGGGTACTCCGGCTTCCTCCTACAGTCCAAATGAGTGGATGAATGAAACTTGTTGACCTTATTTGTTTCACCTGAAAGTGGAAATGTGTTGTTGGAGGCCAAAGAGTTAATCTTGTAATTTCTGTCGCGGTGGTGTAACATAAGTATTTTACGTTGAGTGAGATGCAAAATAAATAAATCAAAAAAGGAAAAAGACCTAATATCCAAGAAAAAAACTATATCAATGTATGCTGTGTTCAATAATAATGCATGTGTGGTTGAACTTATGTTTTAAACTGTAAGAGGCCTGGCACAACAAATATTTATTTTTTTATTAGAAATTTTAATCTATGACCTTGAGTTAATTTTTTCTACTTTCTCGGTTGGCTCTTGTGTATTTATGGTTTTATAAATGTTATTTTATTTCATGTGTGAGAGTCACAGGAACATTAGCTACAGTTAACTGCAGCTTCTAATGTTTCTGAGAAACCTTTAGAAACCTTCCTGAATGAAACTTCTTTTATTGTTCTGAGTTATATGTTCATCTCACATTACATTTATTTTCATCTTAAATGTCCTGTTTTAAGTTTGAGACATGAGAGCATCACAATTAACAAAATAAGCATAAATTAATGAATTAGAATGACCGCGTTTGGGTTTGGTTTCTCCTGCAGCCACCAGGTGGTGCTGTTGCTTTCCAATTGATGAGCACACACATTAAAACACATTTAACATGTTGTCCTTCAAAGTTATCTCCTGCTGGAAATCCCAATGATCAACTTGTCATCTGTTGTGTTTTAGTTAAGAGCAGAAACACTGAAGGCAAAGTCTGCAGGATCAACTTTAGAGTAGATTTACCTTCAGTCATTTAGCAAAGCTCCATCCGTTAAAGAGCTCCACAATGAGCAGAGTCCACTAATCCTGATTAAAACAGGGGGGAGAGTGGGACGCCGAGACACATCACACAGAGAAGGACCAGGAGGACAGAGGTGGGGACACCAGATATATGGAGGATAATTGTATGATTCTTCAACATGGACAGCAGAGGAAGGAGAGGAACCAATGGGTCAGTCAAACGTTCGTCCATCAAACGCAGCGCGTCTTCTGGATCCCAAAGGGTAAGACCATCTGAGGAAGTGGGAACAGGTCAACCTTCATTTTCAGGCTCTGAGCAGCTAAACCAGTCTCAGCGTCTTCATCATGATGCTTTGGCTCTGTGGAGACTGTTGGGTCCACATCCTGTAAAGATGTCTGACCTGCTCCTCTTACATGAAGCCAACAAATCACTGAGGTGCAAAACTATATTTTTTTAACATGAGCAGATTTGTAGTTGGTAGAGTGTAAAACTTTTCCCTGTAAGTTTACAGTAATTTCCTGGCAGCAATTTTACCAGCAAATTACTGTATTTTATATTGCTTTAATTTAGAACTACCAGACAATTTGTATTCGAGAAAAAAAATAATAATCCCCCTTCTTAAATGACCATCCCCTGTGACATTTTATTACTGAATGTGTAAAATGTCTACTATATATGTATATTAACAGTAATGGCAATAATATCATCCTTTCAACAGGCTGTTGGTTTAAGAGTAGCCTGAACGAAATGAATGAAATCAAAGAAGTGTCCTACCATGACTATGAAGCTGTTGTCCCTAAAGGCTGATTTATAGTTCGAAACCATGTCGTCTGCGTATGTGTTGCAGTGAAAGCAAATATGCCCCGCCCCCTTCTGCAGACACTCTGCTGCTCCTCTCCACTATTGTAGGTGAGCGCAGACAGGAGGCCTCTGATTGGTCAGATCTCCATCCGCTCTACTCTATGCGTATTTCCTGTTTGGTTCCTTACCGGCTTGTTTTGTTTGTCTGACCGCCATTGTGGAAAACGACTGGTGAAGATGGAGCAGCTAGCAGAGCGAGGCGAGAACGCTGGGACCCTTTTTCCACCTGGATCCCCGCTCTTTTTGGCCCTCATGTCCCTCCGTTGTCGCACAAACTTGCCCACACTTCCTCACCGCCTCGACCGTATCTAGACCCACAGCTAGTTCCTGATTGGCGTGGAATAACATAGCGCAGACCACGCTTCAATATTGGGCAGAAATCAAAAATATCTGCGACAAGCTGCTGCAGGAGGATAACCAGGCCTATGTAGGGGCATTGATAGCCATGCTAACTATGTAGGGGCAGTGATAGCCATGCTAACGATGTAGGGGCATTGATAGCCATGCTAACTATGTAGGGGCAGTGATAGCCATGCTAACGATGTAGGGGCATTGATAGCCATGCTAACTATGTAGGGGCAGTGATAGCCATGCTAACGATGTAGGGGCATTGATAGCCATGCTAACTATGTAGGGGCAGTGATAGCCATGCTAACGATGTAGGA
>NW_015151062.1:154205-155800 GCF_000732505.1 Cyprinodon variegatus | reverse complement strand
TTCTACTGTAAGGTGCCTTGGTCAAGGTCAATGACCGGCGTACCTGACATGGAACAACCAGATATATAAAACGGTCCGATTCTTCAGTAAAATATAATCGTTTTGCGTAGATGTGGTTTTCTTTTCAGACATTTATTTGAAATTTAACGATTCAGACCTGCTGGAGATATTTAGAAACCAAAACAGTTAACAGGGTTCTCATTTCATATCAGCGTGAGGAATAAGAGCAAAAGTAATTTCTAGTTCTTATGAAATTAATTTCAGGGACTTTATTTATGTTCATCAGAAAACAACTAAAGATAAGAGAAGGAATCCACAACATTTTCTTTTTTTCTGCTCTCCTTCCGGCAGCATGTCCACCGATCTGTTCAGCTTTCATTAGCTCCATGTGATCTTTTGCACCATTCTGTCTGCCGTACCAATGAAAACACAACAATAAAGCAGCTCTTTATAAAAACAAATATTTCCAGTAAACAGCATCAATATCAATTAAAGTCCTAATAATCCAAATCCGATGACCTCAGCCACTGGCCCTGTTTATTGATGCTGGGAATGGATCCTTCAGACAGACTGAAGTCAGAGAGGAGACAGACTCACTGACAGATGGTCTGATCGACCATGAGATGCTCAGCAGGACTTCACTGCTTGGACTAAATAAAAAAAAAAATGCCACTTTGATTTAACTAAGGAAATAGGTATGAGCCTCCCATTGGTTGAATACTAAATAGGCTATTTGTCCGGTTTCTGCCCTCTGCTTGGGTTTATGTTAAGTTTCTTTGTATTCTGTATCTTTGTAGTTTATTTCTACCAGTTCTTTAGTTGCTCTCTGTCGCCCCCTTGTGCTTTTTTTCCTTTCCTCTTGGCTTCCTCCTAGTTGGTCTAGCTCACACCTGCTTCCAATCTGCTGATTAGCCTGTCTGGGTTCAGTCTCCCAATATATACACCATTTCTGCAGTCAATCAGTGCTGTTTTGTTCCATAAAGGGTTGAGTGGAGGTTTGTGAGGACTCAAATGCAGAGACTGCGAGGCAGAGGGGAACTGTGCAGATTTAATGGAGCAACTAAGGAAAACTCGAAAAACACAGAGAACCCAAAAAAAAAAAAAAAAAAACTTCAGGGAAAACTCACATAGGAAGCCAGAAACAAGCATAAATTATTGAAAATATAAATAATCACATCCTGTGATCGTGGAAAAAATGTTAATGTGTTTCATAAGAGACAAACCATCAGCATTAGGAGATCATTAAAACTACCAGAACTGGGTGATCTGCCCAACACTTCCAAACCTGGAAGGACAGAGGGGGCCTCTGGTCTTTAAGGAAAAGTGTGAGAAATGATCGTGATTGGGTACCGCATAAAAAAGGAAAAAAAATCAAATTGAAGAAAAAGAAAGGGTAGAAATTCAGCTCTGCAGGCCAGTGGCGGCTGCTGCTCTCTGAAACAGGGGGAGGTTCAATGTCGTTAAATAAATCCAAACGTCACGTACATTAATAAATGTTGAAACGTTAAAACAGATCACTGCATTGTTAAAATAGCTGTTGTGAAGCTCTGAAATAATTAACTCAGAAACCACAGCAAGAGTTCAGACTAAGATGA
>NW_015151062.1:143189-150632 GCF_000732505.1 Cyprinodon variegatus | reverse complement strand
TAAATCCAAGTAAAGTGAGACGTGGCGTGCAAAAATTTAGTATTTCCAGATATTTACACGTGTCCTGTGCATCATTTCATGATTTGGTCTATGTGGTTGTGTTGTTAATGTCTGATGATGGGGGCGCTGAGCTGCCCTTTGGGACAATGGATTGCTCCTCAGATCGTTTGATCTTCACTGGAGTTCTTCTGATGTTCTTATCAATATCTATCAGAGATATTTAGTCCAGTCGGATCAAACTCATCCTTCTGTTCATCAGCTGCAGGTCTCATCTGGTCACATCTGGATAGAAGAGACCGGAGCACTTTCAGGGCAGCAGTTCAGGGTTTAGAGGCTGAAGTTTTTTTGGATGATTTCGTTAAGCAGATTTGTGCACTTGGAGCTCAGAAACGCTCTTGTGTTCCGAGTAAACAGGTCATGAGACTCTCAGAGTCATGAGACCAGCTCCAACAAAGAGGCCAGATGCCTCACATGGTGGTCACATGAAGCTGCTCAGCTACATTAAGTCAACTGGTCCCAAAGTTTCACCCAGATTCCACAGCCAGACTCAGAGCTTCACAGACCTGCAGCTGCTCCAGGAGACAGAAACCAACCTTCTCAGACCTTCAGTCTGGTCTGCATAGAACCACAGAGGGCTGCCCCGGCGGCCCGGGTTCAACTGCACAGGAAGGCAGGAGGATCGGTTGGATGTGGAGGGAACCACATGGATGCTTTTCATCTGAGCTGAGGGTGGAAGCAGCACAGAGGTTGGTTTGACATCCAGTCAGAAAGAAAACTTTAATGGTAAAATTTTAATAATCCAGATCTAAAACAGAGGATTTAAAAAAAAAAGATCTATATATATATCTAGATATATCTAGATATATATATAGATTTACATTTTTTAGGAAAATTGTATGAATTTACTCCATCTTAAAGTAATAATTCAGCATTAGAACGAAATCTATCCAGGATTTAACCCTTTAGGAGGAGCGGCCCTGTTTCTGCCCCCCAGCCTCTGGTGGGTGATGTGGGAAAAATATGATGATGATGATGATGATGATGATGATGATGATGATGATGATGATGATGATGATGATGATGATGATGATGATGGTCTTTGTTCACGTGAAAAAGACAATAACCCTGCAGGCCATGTGCCACTCAGACGGTAATCCTCCATCATGGGGAGTGCAGAGATTTGATGAAGTGCAGGACGTCAGTCAGTGAGGACCATGTGGGGTTAAACACACAGGAATCAGAGCTTTAAAGGGCAGCTCTGTATTTCTCTGTGCAGGAGCAGGATTAAGGTTCAGATTAAGAGGAATTAATGAATGAAAAATGGAAAAAATAAAAACTTAAACACCCAGAAATTAGCCTGATCCTCTCAGCAGTAACTCTAGTGTTTATAATGTTTAAACTTAATGGAGTTGTCCTGTTAAAAACCGAGCAGCAGATCCGTCTCCATCTGTGTAACTGAGCAGCAACACATTATAATCTGCTTTATGCCCGAATGTTTCCTCTTTAGGTTCACAGAGCCTGGATCGAGAGAACCTTCCAGAAGAGAGAATGCATCCAGATCATTCCCAGCAAAGATGCCAGCAGGTAAAACGATGCCACCAAAATGTTGCTGGTTCCACTTTACATGAAGGCTCCCTTATAGACGACTAATAATCAATTTACAGAAAGGTTCTAAATTAATCTGTAAACATGTCATAACTTATTAATAGGGATTTATTTTGCACTAACTAAGGGCGAACAAGAGACAGTTCATTGTCAAGCTGTCAGGCTAAGACGTCCAACTATAGATTTCATTCAGTGTTTATTATTTGCAACATTTCCCTTCAAATAATAACCAAAATATTTTAGCATGCATGTGTTGAATGCACAATAAATGCTTATAAATGTCTATAACATTTTTACAGATGTGTGGGGTAACTGTTGGTCAGTCGGCTGTCAGCTGAGCAGGCATCGGGTCACAGGTTTGGGATTTTCTGCGATGTATCTGCTTATAGCAGCCATAACCAAGGAAGGAGTTAACTCTCCCATTTAGAGAGAAGGAGAAGAGCAGAATTTCTGTAGAAAGAAGAAACCAAATAAGCTTAACATCCTCATGAGGGTCTAAGTCTTTGGCTTTATTTCTTCTGGTCGTTTTACTGAATAAAGCTATGGAGGCCTTTTCTGCAGAGTAAAGGATTTATCATCCTGAAACTTCTACTAACTAAAGGTAGAGCTCAAAACCCAACAAGTAAAATTAAACACCTTGACTCCTTGTTTTTGAACATCAAAATAATTCCCCTTGGTCAGGGTACTAAAGCACATCCTGTTACATCAATGTTCACCTAGAAAGCCAATGCTAACACGCTAAGAATGCCCATAATGCCAATGACAGGACTGGTCAGAAATTTCTCCAGCCTCATGCGGATAGAAAAGGGGCCATTTTTGTGGAAGACTCAGTGGGAATTAAGACCACATGGGAGTAATTTATCATCAGATCCAATCTAGAGCTTGTGTGAGTGAATAAGTCAACAGTCATCTGATGAAGATCCTTAGTCATCCAGGTCATAGTCAATTCCGTAAAAGTTTAAAAAACAATCCACTGGACTTGGTTTCCAAGGTTTGAAGACGTTTCACGGATCCAGACATTTGAATTGAGAAAGCTTCCTGGAGGGGAAGCGAAACGTCTTCAAACCTCAGAAACCAAGTCCAGTGGATTGTTTTTTAAACTTTTACGGAAGTCAACAGTCATCTTAAAACTCCGTCAGAATGAAAATTCTTGGGTCCATCAGGATCTAGAACATATGCAGTACTGCCGTCCTTTATTCTCAGGAGTTCTTCATTCTGTATATAAAACCTAACAGACAGCAGGAGCTTTTCCCAAACTGCTGCTCCAGAGTCCTGACCAACACCTGGACCAAACTACTTCTTACATCAATGAACGTTTTCCTTCTTAGTAGATAGAATTACTTTCTTACCTTTTAAAATTCTACTGTTGGTCCATAAAGCGTTCACTGATTTTGGGTTGAAACATATTTTAAGTTTCTGCTCGGGTTGGAGGCATTTAGACTCCCCAGGACTTACAGCGGTAAGAGTCCAGACCAGAGGTCACGGGTTAGCGGACCGCGGTCCGGATCCGGACCCACCTGCTGCCTAATCCAGACCCAACCTGATTTAAAACATTTATAGATTATCATATGTTGTCTAACTTCACCTGCCCCTCTTTTCCTGTTAATACGGTAAAGTGGAGCGTCCGGCTCCAGGCTGCGCGTGATCCAAATTAGCCAATGATTGTTTTTTATAATTTTTTATTAAAAAATTCATCAATGCATAAACAACTAATTTTATTTCAGTGTTAAATTCTGTTTAAAGTAACAAAACATTAAAAATGTCTCCGGACCTTTACTGGTTGATGATTCTCTTCCTAGCTCCTACCGTTGCTAAGAACCGCTGTTCTTAGCTCCTTTTACCTTTTGCAGGGCGAACAATGACACTATCCAGGGTAGGAAAGTATGGAGTCAGAGAGGGGGAACAATTATTGTAAACTTAATTGTTAAATTATTGAAACTGAAAAAATACAAGTTGATATTGAATGTCCAATTTTTACTTATAACCGAAAAAACTATAAGAAACGATCATAAAACAATAATTGAATCAAAATTTTTCCCCTCAGCTTAAAAAAAACCTCATAATTCAGTTTATTATTTTAATTACAGTTATTCTTTTTTTTTTTCTTTTCTTTATTGCAGTTTTAGATTTAAAATTTTCAGATTCAAATCCATTTCTCTCAGTCTATTTTCTTTAGTTAATTTAAGAAAGTAGTTTAATTTTTATAATTTAAAAATTCATCAATGCATAAACACCTCATTTTATTTCAGTGTTAAATTCTGTTTAAAGTAACAGATCATTAAAAATGGACTTTTGCTGGTTAATGGTTTTTTTATTCGGTCCCCGCTGATTTTTAATTGGTGACCCCTGGTCTAGACGCTACAGTAGCAGCCATTCAAAATGGCCCCTCCCCGTAAAACGCCAGCAAAATGGCCGCCCACATTCCTCTAACTCCTGTGACTACTGTGACTCCACCCTTTCACTGAATTACAGGTTTTGAATCGCCTTGTCTTTGATGGACCTTCATACATATTCCTTTTTATTCTGCTGTCTTCAGGTGCAGCTGTGGTCAGCAGGTGGCACAGCACCCCCCCATCCCAGCAGGGGCAGGTGAGGAAACGGCCCAGCTGGTTCAACTGGACGTCCATCCTACAGAACGATGGAGTGCCTTGAAACACACGCAGACGTCCGCCACCGACGCCTACGGGGTACTAGAGTTCCAGGGAGGCGGACATGTCAACAAAGCAATGGTAGAAGGAAACCCAGCGGTTCTATTGGGACAAACATGTAGAAGATCTGACCGAGTTCCCCTTTCATATCCCTCCTGCAGTACATCAGGGTCTCCTATGACTCCAAGCCAGACTCTCTCCTCCACCTGATGGTGAAAGAGTGGCAGCTGGAGCTGCCTACATTGCTAATCTCCATCCATGGAGGGCTTCAAAACTTTGACCTTCCACCCAAACTAAAGCAAGTCTTTGGAAAGGGGCTGATCAAAGCTGCTGTCACCACTGGAGCCTGGATCTTCACAGGTGGAGTCAGCACAGGTACAGCCATCAGCCGCTATTAGCCAGCTCGTCCTATCAACAGCTGTGCTTTTCCACTCTAAATCCACCCCTCTGTTAACGCTTCCGGTCTGGTGTTGCAGGAGTGATCCGTCATGTCGGAGACGCTCTCAAAGACCATTCATCCAAGTCCAGAGGAAAGGTCTGCGCCATTGGTATCGCACCCTGGGGAATTGTTGAGAACAAAGAGGACCTGATTGGGAGAGATGTAAGAAAAGTCTAATTGATTGATCATAAACGTAAGTGATTCATACAATAAAGACCAAACAACAGTGACAGTTCTTGGAAGTCTTCTGGCCCACATTGTATTGTGTAAACCCTTAGGTGAGTCATTACAAGTTAGGTGGCAACCTTCTTTAAGGCAACCAGGTGAGAGATTCCATGATGAAGCATTTAACAATTTACTTGCAAGAATACTTGCCATTTAGCAATGGCTCCTGAACAAGAGCAAAGTCCAAACCCATGAGGGACAAGGAGCACCGAGGAATGAAGAGGACGACTCCTATTGGGTAGGGGAGAGTGCCATACCTGCTGCTGGCACAGACTTGACAAGTCCGGACATATTCCTTAGAAAGAACAAGCCACCTCAAAGAATGACTGATAAGAGCAACGGTGCAACTGACACAAGGATGGCAAGAGAGCTTAGCCATGTGCGTATGTTGGGCCTGTGATATGAATACTAGCAGGATAAGACTGCAGGTCTTCCTAGAAGAAGGCCAGTAGGAGATCAGACATTTGAATCTAGAAAAAGGACAGAACAGTGAAAGGAGTTATAGGAATTACTATGTTGAGTTACATTGCCATGACAACTTCTTTTAAGACAGAACCGTCGCTGTTTTTCAGGTGACATGCCCCTATCAGACCATGTCCAACCCACTGTCCAAGCTGTCGGTCCTGAACAGCAGCCACTCACACTTCATCCTGTCTGACAATGGGACCACGGGCAAATACGGAGCTGAGGTCCGCCTTCGTCGGCAGCTTGAAAAGCACATCTCCCTGCAGAAGATCAATACACGTGAGTCGGGTGACTCCGAAACAGCCCCAAGTCATCTGCTCATGTGACCAATCATGTGACCTGTGGGTTTCCCTTTGTCATCCTATGCCTGGTGGTGTCTGTAAGGCAGGGACAGCAAAGGGAGGCTCAGCTGTCACCTCTTACTACCGATCCCCAATAACCAGGACAGCCAGACACTGACCAAAACCAGTAAAGGTTACGCAACGAGCCCAGTCCACCAGACAGAGACAAAATACTGCAGATCCACCCCATCCCAATAAAAACAGATAACAATAAGCATATATTGTGCAGTAGAGTGGATGTTTGAGTGTGTGGCTGCAAAGTAAAGATAATAAAGCTTACAGGAACAAAAACAACCAAAGATTATGAAAAATAGCAACATTTTACATGTTAATCTTACAGCAGAAGAGAAAAAAATCCTTTAAAAGAAAACAAAGTTTTTGGTTATTAATTATATTAAAAACACATTCTGGTAAAGATGAGACATATTCAGGTTAAAATAGGAAAAGCAGCAGGTTTACAGAAAGATAATAACCGTGTGAAACAAGAAGAATGTAGAAAAACACTTTCACCTTCAGGTGAGGTAAAAAAATCTATTTAGTCAGTGACATCATACAGATAAATGAATTTTTTTCGCACCTTTAGTTATTTCCTTTATGTTATTTAATACTTAATTTGAAAAACTTAGTCTGTCACCTAAAATGCTTCCTGTTAGGAGAAGGAAGAGTGAATTTGAGTCTGATCAAACTCAAAACGCAAACTCTGCAAATATGGATTAAATTCACAACAATATCTACTCAAAATATGAGAAAGTAATAACAAAATTCAACTCCAGGTTAAACACATTCAGTTAAAACTCTCATATAAACATGTGAAACTCAGCTAAATTGAATAGATTTATGAAAACTCCTAAAATGTTACCAATGAAATGATGCAATGATATCACTGTTAAGGATGGATTTATGTTTGAGGACCAAAGTTAATCTTGAAGAACTTGAAAAGAGGTAAAAGAAAAATGTTTTTAAATTACTCTGATGGAAAGTGCTAAAACAATTCAGAAAATAAATCCAACATTCATTGATTCTAAGTGTCGGATTTAGTCAAACATTTGGGATCAAATCCTGATCCATCCATCCATTTTCCATCATGCTTATCCCTGCTGGGGTACTGAGGGAGGGGTGCTGGTGCCTGTCAATGGAGGTGAGGCGGGGTCCAGCCTGGACAGGTCTCCAGTCCATCACAGGGCAACACAGAGAGAAACAGGACAAAAAAACCATTCAAATTCACACCTAAGGAGAATTTAGAGAAGCCAATTAACCTAGGAGTCATGTTTTTGGACTGTGTGAAGAAGCCGGAGTACCCGGAGAGAACCCACGGATGCTCAGGGAGAAAGCCTTGAGCCAGGAATGGAACCCAGAACCTTATTGCTGCAAGGCAGCAGTGCTACCAACTAGTCCACTGATCAGCCAACATCCTGATCTTCTTTTTTTAAGGGGTGATAGAATTATTCTATCGGGTATCTGGTCCTTCAGGTCTCTAATAGGGTGATAGAATGATTCTATAGGGCAGGGGTGCTCAAGTCCAGTCCTCAAGAGCTACTATCCTGAAACTATTTCATGCAACCATTTTCAACACACCTGAATCAAATAAGTGGCTCGTTACCACGCCTCTGCTGAGCTAAATGAGGGGATTGAGGCTTTAGATTCAGGTGTGTTAGAGAAGAGATGCATTTAAAAGTTACAGGATGGTAGCTCTTGAGGACTGGACTTGAGCACCCCTGTA
>NW_015151062.1:137488-140970 GCF_000732505.1 Cyprinodon variegatus | reverse complement strand
TGCTGAGCAAAGACGCATCATAGCAACAAGCACTCACTCACTGAAATATCAGATTGTTGGTATGGTAGGGGGACCAGACGTCCTCTTTTTCCCGGACATGTCCTACTTTTCACACCTAAAAAAATGTTCTAAGGGAATTTCAAAGTCATCCGGGATTTTGGACGCCTACAGTGCAGCCTGTAGTTGAAACACACCGTACACTCGAACCTCATCATCCATGCCAGTTGAGTCTTCAGATCCTTGGGAAGACTATGAAAAATGTTCCCCTTCCTCCGGTCAGCCTGGAACGCTACATTTCCTCCTGCGGTTCTGGTTCATCTTCAACAGAGAAACGTCCTGCTTTGTATTTCTTGTAGCAGTAAACCCAACTTTAGGCTAAACAGCTAAGCTGCTGTCTTCCATCTTCCTCTATTCATGTTCTGGGGCCGTGAACCAGTGGGCTGGTCTGGATGCTAATTTCAGGGCGTGATAAAATTACAGGCCAGAACCAAATAAGGCAACATCCCAGAGTTTATGTCAATTCGTTGCTTCGTTTGGATTCACCTGTTTTATGGTGGAAGTTTAGAATAGTGAGATTAGCAGAGAAAGGAGGAGTTGATGGGGTTTGAACTTCTCTGTACGTCCATTTTGACCCCTGAACTATCGTTATTCATCTATGACAGTGGAAACTCTGCATTCTATGATCCCTTTAAAAAGTATTGACAGTTTGAGTAGGTTTGAGATTTGACTGTGTCGTTCTGACAGGCAACATGTTCTGTTATCAGGTTTGGGTCAGGGGGTCCCGGTGGTCTGTCTGATCCTAGAGGGGGGTCCAAACGTCATCTCCATTGTGATGGAAAGTCTGAAAGAGGAGCCTCCTGTCCCAGTCGTGGTTTGTGACGGAAGCGGCCGAGCCTCCGACATCATCTCCTTTGCTCATAGATACTGCGAGGAGGACGGGTGAGAACTTCTCTTTCTTTAACTCAGGATGTTCTCTCACTTTCTTCATTTCTCCTCAACATCGTGTTCTGCTCCAGCAGGTTGGTGAACGAGAGTGTTAAAGATCAGCTGCTGGTCACCATCCAGAAAACCTTCAACTACAGCCGCAGTCAGGCTCAGCAGATCTACCTCATGGTGATGGAGTGCATGAAGAAGAAAGCTCTGGTAGGACAGAGAAGCTCCACATGTCCTCATTGCTGCTTCTGTTCAACCCCTTCGATTCTCATCAAAGCAAAAATAAACCTCTTCATCTTGTCTGTGTCATCATTCATTCATTCCTGATCTAAACACTGGGATTATAATCCTAGAGTGGAGACATCTACCCAGATCTTTGGAGCAATTCTGATTGAATTAATCTTACTGAAGCATTTTATTAGCGCTCATCTGTTTAAGTGGTGATGCAACACTCCATATTAGACATTACATGATATCCTCTTTATCTGAGGTGGTACAGATGCCAAATTCTCTTCTACCTTTTGAAACAAGAACGACAATAATTAAAGTAAGATAAATGTGTTCTAATGGCTGCAGGAAAACTGCAGGCCTGTCCTGTCCATATTTACACTCAGAACCAGAATCTAATCTTATCTCCTACAGCATCAGGATGATCATCTGAGAGGGAAAACATCCCCAAAGATGTAAAGAACTGCAGCAAGAACTTTCATCCTGGATCACCAAGTTTGCAGAAGACTGATTAGACTCTATTAAGATGTGATTGATATGAAGAAAAAAGGCTTTTCTGTCCTTCACCACAAACACAAACATGGAGTTTTATGAACAGATCCTCTTAATGTTCCTCTAGTTCCACAGCAAACCCTTAAATCTCTCATCTTTGACTGATGATGACCTCTGAGGGTCTGCTCTGCGTTCTCTCTAAGGCCTCCAGCAGCAAACCCTGGGAATCCTGGAACCAGTCTTCCGATCCGGTTTTTTAATCCAGTGAATTACCAGATACTCAGGAGATTCCCTATCTCTGTGTCAGAGTGTCTCCACACCAACTCTGTCACCATCTACCTTACAAACTCTCACCATTACCTAAGCTGTGAAATGAGAAGGACCTTCTACACAGCCTAGAGGCAAACCTGTTTCAGGAGAGAGCGGGAGGTACGGCAGCCGCTGTCAGCATGAGAGAAAACAAGAACCGCAGCCTATAGCTCAGTCTGAATGATGTGGATCTCAGCATTAAATGCTTTTAACTTTGTTCAGCCAACAGAAGTGTTGCAATGCGGTGAGTTGCAGCATTCAGACAACAGAGAAAAACAAGCATATTCATTATAATATGCAGTACTATAGGAAATATAATATATATATATATATATACATTCTTGCATACAGGTGATTTTGAAATAAACGATATAGGACTTTTAAGAATTGAAATAAGCTAATTAGAAATCCATTATTATAAATATACTCATACCAGGAGATCTCTTTTAGTTTTAATTTAATACTTTGGATTGATTAAATACTAAATGTACTAAAAGTCCCCTACAGGTTATTATCGGTTGCTGATATCCTTCTAATATTGGGGGGGGGGGGTTAATGGATATGATCATGTTCCCAATATTTCCCAACCATTGGAAAACTGTCAGGTAAATATAGCAGCGCTGGCTTCTTCAGAGTTAGACAGCAGTGCCCATGTGATGCAGGGATGATGTGAGTCCATACTGTCCTGGATGTGAGCCGGGTTCTGACCTGCTCCCTGCAACATTAACATAATGATCAAGGTTTTACATTTGATGCGGCACTTAACTGAGATTGTTCCGTCCATTTATTTAATCCCACAATCCGAGGCGGCTTCTTCCAGAGTACAGCTGTGGCAGCAGACTGAGCGGCATGTAAAACAATCTGAGCATCCATTCACTTAAACTGATCTGCTGTCAGATTAACAGCGCCACATGGTCCACAGAGCCCCCACAGGTGCAACATCCATGTTTGCATTTAGAACAACGTGCATTATCGTCTCCTGCTTACAAAAGTCAACACAAAAATCTGCAGAGTATCGTCCAGCGATCTGGAGAAGAACGACATCATGGATTGGTTTTAATCTGATTATTTGGTATTTGGCTACAGTCAGGATGCTTGATGTTTTATTCATTAGACTTTTTCTTGATTCCTTATTTTTCATTGAAGTTTTATCTATTTTTATGTTTATGGAAATCTCCATAACACCATTTAACGGGTCAAAAAACTGAACGTTCCTGCTGTCAATGACCTGCCTGGTTCTTTTCTACGGGTCCAAAGCTGCTGTCCTGTGGTTCCTAGAACTAAAATCATTACCCAGCTGCACATTCTTAGGAGAACTATTGGGATAAATGTTATGTCCGAGTACCATCCAGGTTATGGCCGAGTACCATCCAGGTTATGGCCGAGTACCATCCAGGTTATGGCCGAGTACCATCTGGGTCTCAGAAAATTTCCACAAAGCTCTTGGTTCAAATGAAAGCTGCAGGTCTATCAACTATTCACCAATGAGGGTGTACCCAGTGGTGCATATGGTACCCAGG
>NW_015151062.1:130487-136573 GCF_000732505.1 Cyprinodon variegatus | reverse complement strand
GAACAGACAGGAACAGGATCCAGATCAGGCAGGAACAGACAGGAACAGGATCCAGGCTTCCAAGCATCAAAGAGCTCCCAGGCGGGTTCAGAGTCTGACAGGGTCCAGGTGGTCACCAGGTGGTCACGCACAGGAGCAGACAGGATCAGGTGCAGACGGGCAGGCTCAGTGGCAGAGGGTAACCGAGACAGGACGTGGAACCGGAACTTGATGCAGGACCTTTAAAGTGGTCTCCACCTTGGAGCCAGGCTTACTTGGATAAAAACTGAACCTCCCCGCATATTGAGCCAAAAACCCAGAGGACTCCGCGGGGGAGGAACAGTGGACGATCAGGAGACGAGACAAACACAAAACCCTTTTTCCACTGGCTGCTAGGATCCAGGACACGAACCATGAAATAAAACTGAACTGACAGGCTAACAGAAAAACAGTTAATGATTCGGCACTGAATGCTCAGTGTGAACTGAATAAAACCAAGAGGAAACGGGTGAGAGGAATGAATTATAATTGAGGCAGGGAGGGAAAACGGCAGGTGAAAGGAATTACTAATTAAGGGAGAGCAAACAGGCCAGATCATGACAAAAACATTAGTTTGGTTCTGCTTGCTGGTCCTGTGGACCAAATCTGAAATGTGATTGGTTAAGGAAAACATTCCTCACTAATATTGTTAAGGTGACTCTGAAGGCCTGGGCAGATCCGGCTTCCTCCCACAGTCCAAAAACACGACTGTTAGGTTAACTGGCTTCTCTAGATTCTCCTTAGGTGTTAATGAATGGTTGTTTGTCCTGTTTGTCTCTGTGTTTCCCTGCGATGGACTGGAGACCTGTCCAGGGTGGACCCCGCCTCTCGCCCGTAGACACCAGCACCCTTCGTGACCCTGCTTGGGATAAGCGTGACATAAACTGGATGGATAATCCAACTTCAAAAAAATAGAAAATTATGTTTAGCATTAATTCTTCTCCACGTTTCCGTTTAGTAAAACCTATTTTTTAAAGGACTGGTGCAGTCGGGGAGTTTGTTTTAGATATTTATGGAAACAGGATTAAATCGGAGGTAACTGGACTTTCCTTCAGTTCTTCTGAAGACGTTTCAACACTTATCCAGGAGTCATTGTCAGCTGTGTCTGATTTCACTAAAACAGGCTGTAAATTGGAGCTCTAATGTTTTAAAGAACATGGACGTCCGTCCTCCTCAGCACATTCCAAGTCAGACGCAAATCAAAGACCCAGTCGTCTTTTGCTTCATGTGTTCAGCCATTTTGAATGAGGAGCAGTGTGCTTCAGTAGTTCGGACATGGAACCCATTCCAAAGTAACTACAGACCTGAATGACTGAGGACTTTATGAAGGCATCTTTCTAGTTCCTTTTTGTGTCTCTGTGCAGATTACAGTTTTCAGGATGGGCTCAGAGGGGCAGCAGGACATCGAGATGTCCATCCTCACAGCTCTGCTGAAAGGTAACCATGGTGATGATGCCAAGTGTTGTTAAACAATCAGACGGCATGAACCGTGACTCACATCATGACTTCAGGTACCAATGCTTCTGCCTCCGATCAGCTGAGCCTGGCTCTGGCCTGGAACCGAGTGGACATCGCTCGTAGTCAGATCTTTGTCTACGGCCTCCACTGGCCTGTAAGTTCCCACCATACACGCCCTTCAGGTTGTTGGTGTTTTCTGACTTCAGTATTTCTTGTCTCCAGCCTGTGAGCGCCTTAACGGCTGATCGGCCTAAAAGCCCGGCAGCCCAGCGCCCGGCAGCAGCAGCAGCTAAAGGGAAAGCTAGAGGAAAGAAAGGGAAAGGAGCTAAAACCAAACCAGAACCACCGGAGGAGACCGACCCACGGAAACTGGAGCTGCTCAACTGGGTAAGATCCTGGCAGCACCCAGTAGAGAGACGTTTGCTGGAGCAGAGCAGAGAATCTATGATAATGATGCTGGTTTTCTGGTGGACAGGTTAACTCTTTGGAACAAGCCATGATGGATGCTCTGGTGTTGGACAGGGTGGATTTTGTCAAGCTTCTGATTGAAAACGGCGTCAACATCCATCACTTCCTGACAATACCACGTTTAGAAGAACTGTACAACACAGTAAGACTAAAAAACATGCCTGCTGTGTAACACCTTTCTGCCGGGACTGAGATTCAGGATTTAAACTAGTTCAGTAAAACATTTTTAGAAAAACTGTCCTAATGAGTCTGCAGGCTCCGCTGTCCACTTGTTACCTCATCCTGTTCAGATAGATTGCTGAGCTTTTGTATGTTTAGAAGTTGTAGAGTAAATATTTCTAAGAACATCTGTTTAATTTTGATTAAAGAAAATATTTAGTCAAACTTCATTAAAGTATGAATCAAATGCTCTTTATTTTTTGCTGCAGATGTTCTGTTCTCTATATTCACTTATATCCCTGCTGCTTTAACCTTAATCTGATCCACTGACATACAAAGCTTTTGAAATATCATTTTCAGATTACAGAGAAGCTCTTTGCGCCTTTTATTGTGCGCCGCTTAGCGTTAGGGTTTAGCTGCGGAAAGATCAGGGTCCAGTTGGAGATGCTTAGAGTTTAATTCTTGGGTCTCTTTGATGTGTCTCTGTAGAAGCTGGGACCTGCAAACACGCTGCACTTTGTGGTCCGAGATGTCAAGAAGGTGAGTGCTGTCACCCGAGGTCTTTGGACACATTTAGCAAACACCTTTAACACTGTATTCCTCCACTGTTTAACATTCAACCTACTGCAGAATCAGTATGACTGAATGCAAATGTTAGACCTCACACTGAATAGATTTAGAGCCTAACACCATAACAAAGTGGAACGTTATTAGCAAATTACTTTTGCCCACCAAACCTTGGAAAGGTTATCACGTCTTCTCAGAACCATCTTTCCATAAACCAAGACAGGAATTCTCAGCAGGAAAGGATGACCCAAAATGTTCAACTCGAGGTCAATTCTGGGAAAATTGACCTAATTTGGTCTTAATGAACAGGCCCAGCAGAAACACCTCACTCTTACTATTAATTACAGCAGTGGAGGATTGATGATCTAGGCTTCTGCTTCAGCTGCGAGACTTGGGTACCTTGCAGTCAGGACCAGGTCCTCCTTTGTAGATCAAAGTAACCTAGAGTCCAGTGAGTCATATCAATGTCATGATTTTATCAAGAGCTCAGACCCACATGCAGATAAACCAGTCCAGAGAGACAAGGGAAAAAGTTTAACAGGTTTATTGAGAAGTGTTGTGGAGGTTCCAGTGTTGCTCTGAAGACTGCTCCACGGGAACTGAAAGGTGAGGGGAAGACACTGCGGTTAGTTCAGGTTCAGTGAGAGAATTGATTCTCGAACTTGAAGAGGGGAAAAGGTTGGCAGACTCACGTTTCCAGAGATTAGGTTTACTCTTAGACTCCAGCAGGTGAGGAATGTGTTCCGGTGTTTGTCTCATACGGTGGAGGGCGGACAGGGTTACCCAGAATGCGGTTGTTTGTAGATGAACGGAGAAAGACTGACTGCCACTCAGATTTCCTGCGGTACGTGAACGGACTGTTGTGCAAATGAATCCCTTGCTCAGTATGAAGCTCAAACGTTTCCTCTGGGAAAAGTGGATCCAAACCGGTGGTTTGGATCCTCAGCTCAGTTTGAAGCTCAGTTGATCCTGCCAGGGAGAGAAGGTCCCGAAAAATCCAGTTTGCAGGATGACTTCCCAAAACAGGCAAACACTCTGGCGTCAAGTTAGTGGCAGTCAGCGGCTTAAGAACACTCCTTTAACGAGGTAACCCCTTGCAGGTGTGTGAGGAGGAGAATCAGAACCAGGCGCCACCTGGTGGAGGAAGGAAGACAAACACACAGAAACACAGACCACACAGACTGGAGTCCTAACAATCAAAGGTTTAGAGTCTTTCCAACAGGAAGAGCTGAGACCAAACTTGGTGATTGAAAGATACACTTTCCCAGAGAGCAGGACTGGGCAAGGCAGTCATTTCCAAATTGTCAAATATTGGCGGCTTGTCAAGCTCTCTACCCTTCAGATAGAAACAGAGGTATCCTTCTCATCATATATTGATGCCAGGGTGCTTGAGAGGCTTTGGCAGGAAAAAAAAATTACCTCTATGCCTAAACCTAAACAAACACCAGCATGAATGTTACGAACACTCCTAAAGCTACCAACAGGAACATTGTGGGCTAAAATTCTGATTGAAGATCAAGGCAATGTTTTGTGACACAATGTCCTCAAACTCTCATTCATCCCCGTATCGATAAAAGACGAAAAGGATACTATCGTTGCACAAGTATGTAATGTGTCACTCCAAAAAAAGGTCAATGTTTGATGTGTTCAGAGATAGAATGTGTTGGACAGGAACCCTAATATGAACTAAAATAACTCCCATCTTTGCTCCAGAGAAAACATCTTTAGAGAATCATTCAGAATATTCTTTAGCTTCAGAGGTTATATATGTACACTGAGTTCTGTTTGGTATTAATTGGTGTGTTCTTTCAGGGGAATCTTCCTCCTGATTACCAGATAACACTGATTGACATCGGGCTGGTTCTGGAGTTCCTAATGGGTGGAGCATACCGCTGCAATTACACCAGGAAGAATTTCAGGACACTGTACAACAACCTGTATGGACTCAAAAGAGTGAGTAAGGGTGGAGGAGGAAAGAGCTCCACAGGATGGAGGGCAGAAGTTAATATCAGTTTGTTCTGATCCGGGTTCCTAACCTGTCGAAATGAATGAGAAATTCAGCACAACAGAAAACTAATCAGACATCTACTCTCTCATTTCTGTGCTTTCTTGGTTATAGCCTAAAGCTCTGAAGCTGCTTGGAATGGAGGTAAGTCGTTGATAATAAACTGAAATGCTGAACATAGGAAGTCATCACATGTTCTGATCTCTGTTTATTCTGCAGGACGATGAGCCGCGACCAAAGGGTAAAGGGAAAAAAAGCAAGAAGAAGGAGGAGGAAGTAGATATTGACGTAGATGACCCTGAGGTCAGCAGGTTTCAGTATCCCTTCCATGAGCTGATGGTGTGGGCAGTACTGATGAAGCGCCAGAAGATGGCGCTGTTCCTGTGGCAGAGAGGTGAGGAGGCTATGGCTAAAGCTCTGGTAGCCTGTAAACTCTATAAGGCCATGGCTCACGAGTCCTCCCAGAGCGAGCTGGTGGACGACATCTATCAGGATCTGGAGAACAACTCAAAGTGAGTTCCATCAAAGGTCTGGTTCTGTTTGCTATATATGGACCATTAGTTCTGTTTTGATCGGATATTTTTTTGTAAAGCTTATTTTTCCATCTTACCAAGACTTGCAATCTTATATCAAGCCAAAATGTCTTTTTCAGTTGTTTTGGAGTTTTATATAGTGCAAGATCGGATTCTAATAATTAATAATCTTCTTTAATGAGGAAACTGCTTGAATTAAATGCAATAATCAGCCAGAGCAGTAAAACAGTTGCACTCATTATCATCTGGTCTTAAGTGCATTTGTCTTACTGCACTATGTTATAACCATAGCTTGACTAAGGGCAAGGGGGGGCAACATCAAAACCTTCATCTTATAGGTTTCTAAGATCAATTTATTTGTTTGATTTTCTTTAGCCAACACAAAAAGTTGCAGGAAACATCTTAATATAACTAAAAGTAAAAACACAAGTTGACTGACAGCTACAGTGAGTCACTGAACAAAACAGGTAGCACTTTAGAAGGTTACAAACATTAAAGGGTGCTACAACAAGAACAGCTATCAAAGCCTGGCAAAGATGTCAAGCAAAGAGGCAAGCTGCTCAACATAACCCCGCCATGCCGTCAACGAGGGAGTCCTGCGACCTTCCCCTATAGGTCACTACTCAATACCTACCTCTCACTACACTCACTTCTGAATTGAGTCCCCTTGATGAGGATGTAGGTATAACTACATCCTAAAGGCTGGTTTATGCGTTTATGCTCAGAAACCAGTTCGTCTGCGTGTGTGTCCCAGTTAACGCAGATATGCCCCGCCCCTTCTGCAGACACTATGCGTATTTCCTGTTTGGTTCCTTACCGGCTTGTTCTGTTTGTCTGACCTCCATTGTGGAAAACGACTGGTGATTTTAGCAAAAATT
>NW_015151062.1:125679-130083 GCF_000732505.1 Cyprinodon variegatus | reverse complement strand
CATGCTTTGTCAGTTGTTGCGCCAATGCTATGGAACAATTTACCTTTTCAAATTAAATCTGCCCACAGCCTGGATCATTTTAAATCGCTTCTTAAAACTCATTTTTATTCTTTGGCATTTACTTGAAGTGTTTTGATCATCTGTTTTTATTAATTAGTACTATTGTTTGTCCTGTACAGCACTTTGGTGCAGTTGTATACCTGTTTTTAAAGTGCTATATAAATAAATTTGACATTGACATTTGACAAGATGGAGCAGCTAGCAGAGCGAGGTGCGCGAGAACGCTGGGACCCTTTTTCCACCTGGATCCCCGCTTTTTTTGGCCCTCATGTCCCTCCGTTGTCGCACAAACTTGCTCCGACTTCCTCACCGCCTCGGCCGTATCTAGACCCACAGCTGGTTCCTGATTGGCCCTCTGGCGTTGTGGGGTGGAATAACAGCGCAGACCACGCTTCAATATTGGACAGAAATCAAAAACATCTGCGACACGCTGCTGGGGGAGGATAACCAGGCCTTAACCCTTCCACAGAATGATTTTTACAGCCTATGTGAAATAATATTTGTTAATTAGGCGTTTCTTTACTCAGTGAGTCTGGGAAATACAAACGAGGAAGTTACGTCCCGTCTTGCATACCAGCCAGTATTTGGTGCTGCATGTGCTGCTTGAAAGGGAAAAGGATCCTCACTCGCTGTGGAGGGCCTAATAAGCCACTGGCACTCGTTCTCGGGACTTAATATGGCTGACCCTCTGCAGGTATACGTCCAAACGGAGCGAGAAGAGAGTGTGGCGAGTTGGTAGCCAATGATTGGAAAAGGCCCCTGGTTTAAAAAAGGAGGCTTCCTCAAAGAGCGGCCATTAGCTGTGTGTCCAAACAGAGGAGAACTGGAAGAGGAAGTGATGTGGAAGGAAATGCAGGAACTAACAACAGGGAAGTATTGCGTCATGGTCACCCGGCAGACCCTGCTGGCAGGAAACAGCCACTACGCCTTTAAGAAGCGATATAAGAAAAGAGAAAAAAAATCAAAAAGGCCACTGGCCGTATCAATTAGCTGATTATTGCACTTATTTTTTAGTAAAACTTTCTCAAAAGAAGGCCGATAATCCAACAAAACTATCGATATACTAAGCTCTTGCTTAGCATATCAATCTGAACGCAAGATCAAAAATGCTTTAAGGTTGATTTTACTAGATGAAGACATCTGGATGGTCTCTGTAGCCACATCTCGGCTCGCGCCTCCTTAATTTGGCTGAAGTCTGTAACCTGGAAAAAGTGCTTCTGTGTTTCTTTGTAGGGAGTTTGGCCAGCTGGCCTACGAACTGCTGGACCAGTCATACAAACACGATGAGCAGCTGGCAATGAAAATGCTGACCTATGAACTCAAGAACTGGAGTAACTCCACCTGCCTGAAGCTTGCTGTAGCTGCCAAGCACAGAGACTTCATCGCTCACACCTGCAGTCAGATGCTGCTGACTGACATGTGGATGGGATGCCTGAGGATGGGCAAGAGCAACAGTCTGAAGGTTGGAAAAACAAAGAAAAACAAAGAGCAAAAGCATTATCAGACATATGGAAGTCAATTGGTTGCATCGTAAAGAAAAAAAATATTGGCTTCCTTATTTTAAATCCTTAACAAAAAGAGTCCGACTCCCTGAGTGACCCTGATAGCACCTTTATACTATGGCTTTATTAGGACCTTTTTCTGTTGAACTCTCTGTCTTTCTTAACTGGTTCTTAGGTGATTTTGGGAATTATTTTCCCACCCACCATCCTGCTCTTGGAATTCAGACTTGGAGATGAAGCTTTTCACCATTCATCAAGAGAAAACATGGCTGGGAGCACTAAAGACGAGGACAAATTTAACAAGGTACAAAACAAACAGTGTAAAAGACGTAACGAGAGCAAAGCAGTTTGATTCACCACACCCTGGTTTCAGGACGCTGCCTCCAACATGGACACTGTGTCCAAGAAAGGAGATGAAGAGGAGAACCAGAAGGGACACCTGAGGATTCCCATTGGGAGGAAAATTTATGAGTTTTACAACGCCCCCTTCACCAAGTTCTGGTTCAACACGGCAAGTTAACTTTCCTACTTTAAAGAGAAAATCTACTCTGAAGTTTAAATGTCTGAATCAAGGTTAGTCTGGCTTATGAAAACCAAAAAATAACAAAAACTAGAACTAAAAGTCTAAGTTTTGTGTAATCTTTAAAGTAAGACTAACTGAGACCGTAAATAAGTGTTCTCAAACAAACTAAAATTAACTGAATTTACGGAAAAAATGTTCTTGGTATCGGTGCAACACTACGTAAACCTGCAGGATAGTGGCGCTCCAGGAGCGGTTTTGCCTCTTCCTGATGTAGAGCTTAACAGCGGTTCGTCTCTGACAGATTTTACACCTTTGCAAGCTTCTGCAGCAGCCAGACTGACCTTCTTCTCACTGATCAGGAAGTGAATATTGTGTTTCAGATCTCATACCTGGTGTATCTCATGCTTTATAACTACATCATCCTGGTGAAGATGGAACGCTGGCCTTCTTTGCAGGAGTGGATTGTCATCTCTTACATCATCACTTTGGGCCTGGAGAAAGTCAGACAGGTAGTTGTTAAACACCTGCTGGTTTGTCACCCAGATTCTGCTTTCTATTAGACTCTTTTCTTGTGTATCTTGGTTTTCGAACCCTGACCCTCTCTCTGCTTTTAGATCCTTATGTCGGAGCCAGGAAAGCTAAAACAGAAGATCAGTGTGTGGTTGGAGGATTACTGGAACATCACTGATCTGGTGGCCATCACTCTCTTTATACTGGGCCTTCTACTGCGGCTCCAGAGCGAACCCTCCATGGGCTATGGACGAGTCATCTACTGTGTCGACATCATATTCTGGTACATTCGAGTCCTCGACATCTTTGGAGTCAACAAGTACCTGGGCCCCTACGTCATGATGATCGGGAAGATGGTAGGAAGCCACCAAGCAGAACCGAACCCTTAGAAAATTTATGTTAAACCAAAGCTCTAATAGGAGTGAAAAGAAAATATACGGTCAACAAGCAGCCAAAGGCAACGTCTAAGAAATCCCCGGTTCATCCGAGGATGTGTTGATCAAGATTGTTTAGATTCTTGAAGGGAAACGTCTTTTACACAGAAGCATAATGTCTCTCAGTTTTGAATAAACCATCTGCTAGGAAAACGTCACATCTGTATTTTCTACTTGTCCTTTTGAATCTCGGTCAAAGTTGGTTGACCCGTGTCTCCTGCATGTCTACAGATGATCGACATGTTGTACTTCGTAGTCATCATGCTGGTGGTGCTGATGAGTTTCGGTGTAGCTCGGCAGGCGATCCTCCATCCGGATGAGGAACCTACATGGCGCCTTGCTCGGAACATCTTCTACATGCCATACTGGATGATCTACGGAGAAGTATTTGCAGACTCCATAGACCGTAAGACTAGCGTCTATAGTAAGGCATCCGTTAATCTTCCCTCGGTCTCCCCCAATCCTAATCGTGTGATTCCTCTCCTTTCTTACCCAAAAATAAACCCATCATCCTCTAATCTCTGACCTGTTTTAATTCCATCCTGACTCTACCCTCCCATAGTCTTTGTCTCCTCATGCTTAGAATATTCTCACGTTGATTACTAGTGTTGCACCGATATCGATACCAGTATCGGACGGGGCCCCGATACTGCCCTAAAATGGTGGTATCGGTATCGGCGAGTACCTACAAATAGGGCACCGATACCATTTTGAGAGACAAAAGTTTATTCAACTATTGTCACCTACTCCTGGTAGGCAATAAAAAGTTCTACTAGATTCACTTTGTATTAGATTTTTTCCTGCTTCACAAAGGTATGGCAATTATTTTACATTATTATGGTATCGGTATCGGCCGACACTGCACAGCCAGGTATCGGGTATCGGTATCTGGGCCAAAAAATGGCATTGGCGCAACACTATTGATTACTCCCTCACTTCCTGATCTCCACCCTCTTCCTCACAAATATCTTCCTTCCCGTTTCTCGTCACCGTGTCATCTCGAGGCCTCGCCTAATCATCTCCTCTTTACTGATCCTGTCCTCTCTTTCCTCAGACCAGTTGTCTTTCATCATCTCAAGTCACTTTGTTCAGTCTGTAGTTCTTGTTGATGTTGTTGGAATTGATGAAGGAAAGTTCAGAGTCAGTGATGTGTTCATCTTAAAGTTTGCTTCTAAAGGCATTAAACAGTGATGTAAGAATGAGTCTCATTTGCATCCCAGCTGGACAACAGATGGCAGCGCTAACCTGCAGCATTAGCAAACATTTTAGTGGCTTAGTTCAGACAATCAGCATGAAACACTGATATTTAAAAAGGCCTATAAGCTCACAGGTCTTTTGTCTGAAAAAAAAAAAAAATATATATTTTTTTTTTTTT
>NW_015151062.1:122563-124420 GCF_000732505.1 Cyprinodon variegatus | reverse complement strand
TAATGAAAACAATTGTGAAGGTTGTATCAGAATCAAAACAAATTAACAAACATTGAGAAACAATCTGGCCTTTTCTGGGAATAAGGTGAAACAAACTGATTAAAAACATTTTTCACTGGATAAATAGTATAACTAAATATATGAAAGAAAAGAAATCTAAATATTCTGACCAAACAATTTTAGCTCCAAAATCCTTTTATGCAAACAGCAAAGAAATAATTATACTATTTAAGGATTATTGCACGGTTCTCCACATCCATCACAGGATGACTAGGATGAACTAGTGTTGATTATGCCTCAAAGTAATGAAATTAAAATCCAAATACATGCAATAGTAAAATTAAAAAAAAAGGTGAAATACCTTGCTCACATTTATAAATTGTGCAAAGTATTTTAATAATTTTTTTTTAAAATGTCCCTGTCACCACTAGAGAGTGCTGCAGCACCCCCCACTTCCCGCCGCCATGGTTGTAAATGTTAAAACTGAATTGCACAAAATAATTACTGATCACTTTCTAATTGCGCTCACATTTCCAACACGTCAGCTTTAATAAATATCTAATCTGGCTGGCAACACATTTAGAGACTGATCTGGTATTAAAACTTTAACAGGTTTGAGCTAAGTTTGTGTTTAAGTTTAGGGTCACCTGCTTAATGACTTGTTTACATAAAGGATCAGCCCTGTGGCGTAATGGAGTCCTGAGTGATAGATCAGTGGAAACAGCTGCCAAGTAGGTGAAATCAGACAGATCTGAAGGGACTCAAGTTATCTGACAACTTTCTGAGTCTTTCCATCTAAAACTGAATATTTACATTTACTTTATCTGGTGAATCCATGAAAGTCTTTAATACTCAGCCTTTGAAGTATGTTTGTTGAACAGCAGGGGGCAACGTTCTAACATCTGTTCTGAAGTTGATGCATTGCCTCATATTCATCTTGATCATGAAGACATTTTGATCTTAATTCAGATTTATTGTCTGTTAGGATCAGAGGCTTTTATCACAGATTAATGATGTTTTCTTCTGTTGACATCTGCTGCTGATGGACAGTTTATGCAATGGAGATTAACCGTAAGTAAACGTTCAAACTCTGTTTTCTGTTTCCAGACTATCACAGCCTGGGTTAGTTAGCAGGACTCTTCACTGGCTTTATATTAACATTTTTACTTTCTTATTTTAGATAATTTTCTCTTTTTTTTTTTTTACTTTTTACGTCTATTTTACTGATGCATCAGAGTCCTTTCGAGGTCAGAGTCTGAACTTCTGATTCTTTTAGGGTTTGGCTGAATGAGTGTCCAGTTGTTTTTCAGCTGGCTGTTCTGCAGGGCCCAGTGTTACATAACCAGCCTGTTCTTCTCTTCATCCAGATGTTGTTTTCTTCCATCCTTCATGCAGAAGTCTCAACAGGATCCACGTGTGCATTAATTATAACAGTAAACCAATTTTAACAAGCCCATTAATCCAAAAGGTGGATGTTGTTAGTGAGTTAGAAATATTCCTGGATTGGTGATTAACATTAACATTATTTTAAGGATAGAAGGTCCTCGGTTCAAATCCTGGTTGGACCAAGATCCATTCAGGTGAATTTTGCTCAAGGTTTTAAAATGGCCGAGAGCCTCTGTTACAGTGGGGAGAACAAGTATTTGATACACTGTCGAGTTTTCAGGTTTTCCTGCTTGCAAAGCTTGTAGAAGACTAATTTTTATCATAGGTACTCTTCAACTGTGAGTGATTTTTAAATAATTAATTTCCATTTGATTGTGTGAAATAAGTATTTGATCATCTATCAACCAGTAAGAATGTTTAGCCTGACGTAGTCCGACTCAATTCTAGTCAGAATGAGTCTGATGCTGCTCC
>NW_015151062.1:117173-118601 GCF_000732505.1 Cyprinodon variegatus | reverse complement strand
CCCACATCTACATCGTACTGAAGAGTCTGTGCTGCAAATGCAGGCGCAAGCCGGAGGGAGAACGCGACGACCGGGAGAGGCGACTCCGTAAGAAACACTCACCAAGTGAAAGCTTCCCATTGGAGAGAAAATTATTCAGTCAGAGGAACAGATATCTAGAAAATGTCTCTATTTCCCATGGCTGAATGCTTAAAGATCAATAAATCTGTCATCTAAACAAAACCAATAAGATATAAAAGGTTTTAAAGTATAAAGGTTCGTTTACAATTTTCCGCCTTTTCTCAAGTGTTAATTTAATTCAGTTTATTCCTATAGCGCCAAAGACATGTCATGACTCAGAATGAGCTCCTTGATATGTGCTTGAGAATGGCTTAGTCTCCGGTTAAACCCAGGTTTAAAGCCTTGCAGGGCAGCCTAAAGCCCACTGCCAACATTAAGACAGAAAAAAGAAAGAAAATAACAAACCATCAGTTCAGGGGTTTGAGAAAATATGGGAATCAGGAAATTATCTAAAAAACAAACTGAACGATTGTTGATCTCTACTTTAAGAAACAATTTTGATTTTAAAATGGAAAAATTTTCTTTTTTATGTATTATATATATATCTTTTATTTAAAATTTCAATGTATAACATGGATGCATAAAAACCTGTTTTTTATTTCAGTGTTAAAGTCTGTTTAAAGTAACAGATCATTAAAAATGTCTCCAGACCTTTACTGGTTGATGATTTTCTTTATTTGGACGCTGCTGATTGGTCACTCCTGCCTTAAATCGTAGCTCCTACCTGCTGTTCTTAGCTCCTTTTACCTTTTGCAGGGCGAACAATGACACTATCCAGGGTAGGAAAGTATGGAGTCAGAGAGGGGGGACAATTAAACTTAATTGCTAAATTATTGAAAGTGAAAAAATAAAAGTTAAACCTCCAAATTACAAGTTGATGTTGAAAGTTTAATTTTTACTTAGAATCGGAAAAAACTATAAAAACCGATAATAAAATAATAAGAATTGAATCTAAATTTTACCCCTCAGCTTAAAAAAAACTAAGAATTCAGTTTAGTATTTTAATTTGTTATTCTTTTTTATTTCTTTTTTTATTGCAGTTTTAGATTTTATATTTTCAGATTCAAATCCATTTCTTTCAGTCCATTTTCTTTAGGTTTAAATTCCTTTTTTAGTTTCCAGCCACCTTAAGGAGGTCATTACACGGCAGACACATAATGATGCAGGTCAGATAGACTACAGCCTACAGCAGACTACAACAACAACAACATAAATAATAAAAAAAAAAGGTTGCACAAATGTAGCAACTGACTGAAGCTCTCCATTATGAAATCCAAAACATATGGAGCTTGTTTCACAGAGAATCATGGAAAGACAGATAATTTTGTTTGGGCTGTGTCCAAAAGTGTCCTGTAATGCAAAAGATTG
>NW_015151062.1:109435-115011 GCF_000732505.1 Cyprinodon variegatus | reverse complement strand
GAACAACCTGTAATACTTTGGTACTTTAAGACCCACAGAGAATGAATGGTTTAGTTTTGGAACGTTTTTAGCATAAATATATAGTTGTATAAGTTTGAATGGTTTAAGTGAGTTTGTAGAAATCTACTTTAATCCTCCTTCAGATTGACCACAGTTTGTCACATTTTATATTTCACTTATTTTGCTGAATTTATAGCATTACTGTATAAGAACAAATCAAACAAATAAGACCTACCACTTGACTTTAAATTTTGTTTTTTTCAGAGCTGGTGCTTAATGCGGAGGAGATCAAGAGTCTGTACGAGTTTGAGGAGCAATGCGTGGAGGAATACTTCAGAGAGAAAGAGGATGAGAAGCAGTCCTCCAACAACGAGCGAATCAGAGTCACATCTGAAAGGTCAAAAATCGCTCCTGAAACATCCTAATGAACAGCAACCGCTCTGACATCATGGCTTTAGTTAACTTGGAATGAAGTAAACACCATAAACGTCTTATTATCGAACATTAAAGGTATTATGGAGGATTTTATGGAATTTGAAAATGCATGTGCGAGGGCGTGCACGAGCCCATTTCTCTTTGTGCACGCTCTGTTTAAAAGTTGCTGTTCTCACAGCTCATACAAGCTTCCTGTGTCCGACCGTCCGCTCTAACCCCTATATCCCTCCATCACCATAAAGCGGGGACTATATAGTGAACTCAGTTAACTTACCGTTCAGACAGATGATCACTTCCCCGTTGGTCCACTGCGCCATCTTCGTTATTAGTCACCTCTCGGGTGGCGAACGCCTATGGCGACTGCAGGCCGCTGTGACAGCAAATCCCAAAATGCTTTGCAAGGAGAGCTCACCACGCAAAGCATTCTGGGATATATCTGACTCTTCTGAGGCCTTTCTCTTCTTCTCATACACTTTGTAGACACTTTTTCTCTTCCGACCCTCGGCCATTTTCAAAAAACCGCGATGAGGAAGGTGAGCTTCAATGACCGTCTGAAACCGTAGCTCACCACAGATATACGCCTGAAAGGAACAGATAGCTAACTGGAGGAGCACGTAGGACGGCCTTAAGTTAACGCAATACCAGAATGATTGACAGTTAGGAGGACCAATTATTTAGATGATCCACCTGGAAATAAAAGATCATCCTCTACACCTCTTTACCAAGTAACTGAATTTTGATGTAGTACTCTGGTTTTCTGTCTGTAGTTTAATCTCTGAGGCATTAGCCAACACTAATATTGTCTTTTCCAGGGTGGAGAACATGTCCATGCGTCTGGAAGAGGTGAATGAAAGGGAGCACTCCATGAAGGCATCCCTGCAGACGGTGGACCTCCGCCTGGCTCAGCTGGAGGAGTTCTCTGGTCGGATGATGAACGCCCTGGAGAAGCTCGCCGGCATTGACCGAACCGAGCTGGTTCGTACAGGATCCAGGGCATCGTCCGTATGCGGGTCGTCATCTCTCTTACGGCACGGCAGCATCAACAGCGTCGACGGACATAGCCTGTACCGGTACCAGCTAGACCTTGACGACAGGATGACGGGAGATACAGAGCACAAAGGAGTCCGTCTAAGTCCTGAAAGAAAAGCAACTAAGTCAGAGGGAGGAAATACAACAGGTAGAACAAAGATGTTATACAGTTCCCTTTGGCAACTTTCCCTTTCTGTGTAGACAGATGCAATCATAACAAACTGGCAGAAATGTCGCCATGTTGGTCTCTGGATAGTTTTCTGTTTCTGTTGGCCATCATCTGTATGGTTGTTACAGATAAAATATCTATCTGCCATCAGATCTTTGTTGTCAAGAGAGACAGGAGGGTGTTTTTAAGACTCAATCAAACTTCTCAGCATTCACCAGGGGCCAGTATCAGATATCTGGTGAGAAGAGTCTTTATTGACTGTCCTACCTCAGCGTTAGGAGCAGCAGTACGGTTTTTATCCCGGCTGTGAAACAGTGAACCAGCTCTTCGTTTTGCTCATTGTGCTCCGGGGTTTATAGGAGTTCAACTGATACACATGAGTTATATGGACCTGGAGGTCATTCAACTGTGTCCTTAGGGGCCATTTACTGGGGCTATCCAGTCTCTGTCCAAGAGAAGCGTGAGTCTGGTCCATATGGCATTAAGTAGGACCTTTTCCCAGTGCAAGTTGGGCGCTGACCAGAGCTGGTATCTGTCACTGAGCGTCTGTCACAGGATTTCTAGACGCAACCGATTGTAGGGGTTCTGATTGGAGACCGGATGGGTTTTTGGTGTTTGTGGCTCATTACTTCCCCAACTGGATGAGGAGTAAATTACACCCCGTTTCTGTTTTATCGTTCGGAACTACGAAATTCATCATTGAAGAAAGGGGTCAGAAAAATGTTCTCTATGTCCATTCCCAGTTTCTTCCCATGTTGACCCCAAACACTTGGCTGGTTTAGATCGTATTTGTGTGACAGGTCCGAGTTTTTTCATTTTCATGCTGCATCTTACTGACACTCAGGAGTTGTTTATAAATCCCCCAGAACTTAGATGTGTATTTTTTAATTTACAAAATGATCAGACAGTCTGAGATAAATTTCTAGTTTTGCTGATTAGACTCAACAATCCTGATCAATTTAACAAACTACAGGAAGATGAGGTAACAGTAATTATGAATGGCAGTAACGCTGAGCAATGCTTGAAGGGATTCTGCACCAGAATATGAAAAACAAATGATGATATTTTGTCCTTCCTGTTTCTAGGGGGCCTTAAGGATCTCGTTTCAACCCTTGAAGTCGGAGGCGTGAGGGACAGAGCCCAGTCTCTATCCAACGTTGACATCTTGATCTCCCCATGTGACCTCAGCAGCTCCTCTACTCCGCCACATGAGGGTCTTACAGGTGCAGCGTTAAACAAATCATCACTGAAGGGTCAACTGGAGGCAGTTCCATCATTTCCTGTGGAGAGGTCAAAGGTTACAACATCTTTATCATCCCCAACACAAGATAGCGAGAAGCCTGTGAGCTCCATCATCTGCAGCCCCATGGAGCACGAGTGGCTTGACCGTCCGCCATCTTCTCAGGTGATAAAAGGAAATGACAGAGCAGGAGAGGAGGGATCCGAGGTTCCAGGTCAGGAGTCGATAGGCGAGACTGTGATCGAAGATGAGGAGGAGCAGCTGCTGGTGTCCGAAGACAGGATTTACCCAGCGCTGCGCTCCAAAAGTCTCAACACCAACCCAAGGAAAACAAGGACTAAGAGACAAGAGCAAGAGGAGAAGCCTCGCTCAGCTAGCAGTGTTAAAGACTTGGTGTCAGTGTTCAGGGGGGGTCAGGAGGCCCCCGACCAGAACCAGAGACTCTGAACCGTTTATCCTGAGACCAGAATGGGGTCTGAACTCAGCAGAGGTTGCATTAATATGACTGACTGATAGGCCTCCACTGGATGTGGCTCTGTATTCCCTTCAATGTTGCTGATACGGTTTTAAAGCAGGCTGTGCTGTTGGGGGGGGGGCATGACCTAAATCATAAAAACTTGAGGCAACATTTAAAAATTGCATCATAAACAATAAAAACACTTATATGTGTTATCTTTTACATAATCACTAAAGGTTTGCATTAAATTTCCGGGTAGAGATTAGTTCCTAAACCCTCCAGGTTTAATCCTGTAGGTCGGAGGTCTTCAACAGGGGGTCCGTGACCCCTAGGAGGTCCTCGGAGGTACTGCATGGGGGTCACGAAAGTTTTGGTTGATTAGACTTCTTTTTTTCCACTAAATGAAATGTCTTTAAATCCACATTAACATGAATTCATCACTCTGTAGTAAACAGATAAATGGGGGCTGAAGATGTCTTTCAGATATCAATGCCAGTGGCGGTTCTAGACCAAATGTCTGTGGGGACCAGGAGGGGGCCAGCGTGTTTTCATGGGGGCACAGAAAAGTATTAAATAAAAAACAGGGCAAGGGATTCAAATATATTAAGAGAGCTGCATGAAATGAAATTTCTATTCAATTAGGTTTAATTATTAAAATTCTATTTCTTGTTAGATCAATAGACATTCATAAATTTGAAATTTTACTTTTTTTTTATACTTAATTTGAGTTAAAATTATGTTTTTTTCTAAAAATCTGAATTAGAACTTGAGAAAAATTGATAAATTCTGCCATAAAAATTAGAGGAATTTGTTTTGAAAAAAAAAAACATTTAGCAGATGATTAATTAGGGGGGTCCCCGCTCCATCTCGCCAAAGATTTGGGGGTCCTTGGCCTGGAAAACGTTGGAGAGCCCTGCTGTAGGTTGATTCTTTGTTGTCAACACCTCAGCCTGCCGTCTGATGTTAGCACCTTTGTTAGCAGTGGCTACTAAAAACTTGGACATGGCAAGTAGGTCCTCGCTCAGATTTCTGAGACTCCAAGACCAAAAGATATTAAAACTTTATATAAAAGATGTTAAAACTTTAAATGGCTAAATTATCTGAACAAATACAAGATTTCAAGTGTTTTGGAATCTATAAAGAACTGGATTTAAAGGAGACATTTGTAGAAAAATAACATTTATAAAATTAAATTTTTGGAAATCCTGAAGTCTAACAACAGATGTTTGAAATATTGGAACGTGGTTTAGACCAGGGGTCCCCATCATGGTGCCTGTGGGCACCAAGGGGCCCTTAAGGGCCGCTCAGCTTCTTCTGAAAACAGAACAACTCACCAGTTTTAAATGGGATTTTATTCTGATGCTTTTCTTTTTTAATCATTTAAAAAACTAATATTTAAAGAAAATTAGAATAAACAATAAAAATCAGTTTATTATGCATGAAGTTTAGCTGAACGTTGACTCATTCATTCAGTATTAGATGGGAACTCCTGGTTTAGACCTAAAGATGCTTAGAACATCAGAACGTAGCATTTTTAGAACATTGGAACGTTGTTTAGAAAAGAAGTTCTGAACATCGGGCCTGTTTTTAAATGTATATGTAAAATATTTGAACTAGAATTTTAAAAAATTAAAGTTTATTTAAAGTACAGGATATTTAAAACATTGGAACTTTGTTTAGAATGTTGGATGCTTAGAAAATTGAAGGATATATGATGATGGATGTTTAGACCATTGGAACATTGTTTATCACATCAGATGCTTAGAGTTTAGAGTGTTGGATGCTGAAGGTATAAGAACATTTTAAAATGTTGGATTCTTAGAACTTTGTCCTGAATGATGGATGTTTAGAACAACATAATTTCTTTTAGACCGATGGATGTTTAAAGGATTAGTTGTCTGTGCTGATTGATGACGGTAACATTGGAAATATTTGAGGTAAGTTGTTACTGTGGAGGTTTGTAGATAAATCAAACACTTCCTCTTAGATAGTTTTGCCCTGTGGATGTTGAAGGGAGTTTTTATTCAATAAGTAGAGAGCATGAGAAGTGGTTGATATCTGACACACATACTAAAGCAAATGCATTTAGAGAACTGCTTTTATTATTATTACAGCTAATACAGCATTCTGCTCCAAACTAGTAGGAGATGAAAAGTGACCAGCACTCCTGAAATATGGCCCATTTTCTATGAAACTTATGCAACTCACTTTTAAAGATTTTTAACAATTGTTTTTTTTTTCAGCAT
>NW_015151062.1:106104-109156 GCF_000732505.1 Cyprinodon variegatus | reverse complement strand
TCCTAAAAAGGTTTGTGTTTATGAATTAGTAGAATATAATAAGCTAATCATCAGAAGGTGCAAAACACTGGGAGGAGGGTATTCAAATTTATTCCTGACAATTTATTCAATAACATTTAGAAATGATTGCAGGCATAGTTTCTTTGTCTAAATTTATATCAGGTGCAAACTTTACGAGGCACAGTTGTATATTTGGACTTTCAGAAATAAAAAAGGTAGATTTATAATCTATGCAGCAATGTCATTTCGGAGGTATTTTAAATTCCAGTACACCATCACTGCCACACTTAATGTTTTTCTTCATCTGGATGTACTGCACTACAGGCTTTTTTCCCCCTTCAATTAAAGAAAGCAAGTGAACAATGATGTTTTATACATGTGCAGATAACAGAAATGATAACAGGCTAATTTTGCTGGGTTTTGGCATCAGTAAAAAAAACGATTTTCTAATGTTATATGACATTTCGCATTTGTACATTTAACTTTAATTATTTTTATATATTTTTTTTTTCTCTTTTTTCACAGCACTTAGAAAAAGGCAACCTATGTAACTCCATCAATATTTTTTATAAATATTTATCCTTATCACCTCCAACTACAGGGCGCAAACCTTCATGTTTTATGAAGCCTCTCAAACTGCCAGCAGAACATGCAATCAGCTCATTTTAAAAGGGAATCATTTTGTGCAGCAATCATTAAAGAACAGCCACAACACACCTACTTATTGCATCCACAGGAAAAAAAGGATTTACTGCCCTTTACTCTGAATTATTGAAAATCAGGCCTTTAGAGTTTGAAGGAGGCTTCCTTAATGGCGGCTCTTGAGGTCGGGTCTAATGCACCTTCTAGATGTGTCTCTTCTTCCAGAGCTTCATCAAACAGCTGAATGACCTGATTAGCATGCAGTGAAGTTCTGTAGAGAACAGCTAATGTCTTGAGTTGTGGAAGCCTGGTTTAAAAGATGAGACTTCAGTCCTGTTGACAGCAGATTCAATTAAATGAAACAGGGTTTGGTCATTGTTGTAGCATCGGCCAGCGAAACCATTTAGGTGGAGAAAGGGTCCCAGCGTTCTCACGCACCTCGCTATGCTAGCTGCTCCATCTTCACCAGTCGTTTTCTACAATGGCGGTCAGACAAACCAAACAAGGAACCAAACAGAAAATACGGATAGTGTAGAGCGGATGGAGATTTGACCAATCAGAGGCCTCCTGTTTGCTGTCATTTATAAATTTGGAGAGGTGCAGCAGAGTGTCCGCGGAAGGGGCGGGGCTTATCTGCGTTCACTGCGACACACACAGACCACCTGCTTTTTGAGCATAAACCAGCCTTTACTCTCCATGGCTGATGCACGGGCATGCAGTGGCCATAAAGGAATGCCAGGGATAAACTTTACTTACTTACATTATTAAACAGTCGGGGTGTTTTTTGTTAACATGTAGAAAAAAATGTTGGAAAAATGTGCGCTGGAACGGCTCCTTAAAAAATAAGCACAGGACTCAGCTCTATAGAATTAAAGGTTGTGAACTTGGTTTGATTCAACGCAGAAAATGATCAGAGCTCCAGATTAACTTTTATTCTTCTTTAAAAATAAAGTCGCTGCTCTGCGATTTCATCAGAACATGTCGGTCAGAAATCACAGCAGTGAGGCTGAACCTCATTCTGATCCTCATCAAGACATCTGGAACCGGACCCAAACAAAACAAGCTGTCTGAGAACTGATGTAGCTGCTAACCTCAGCGGCTGTCTGATACTGGGAGGTCGCGGCAGGAAGACACGGTTTATATGTCAGTGAGTTACTGAGGTACCGTAGAGAGGAAAGACGACAGCCTGTTTGGATGGAACGGTCGGTTCTGGAGTCTGCCTGGATAGCAGTTATACAACCTGCTGATGTATGATCATACAGGTCCAGTTCAGTTGGAGCGTAATCAGACCAAAGGCAGCAGGAGGAGGAGGAAGGCAATAGAACAGCTTTTTAATTCTCAGCCAGTGAGAACAGACAGTAAAACACAGCTGGACATTAAACCTCCAACCAAAACACAATCATCTAAACCTGTGAAGTCCATGAAATCTGAACAGATTAATGCAAAGACAAACCAGCTCTTCTTCACATCTTAACACCGTTCAAAAGTTTTGGCCTCGTTTTAAATAATATAATGGCTTAAATAAAGAATCTTCCTCGTTTTTCATTTTCAGGGTTTTACACAATAAACAGGATTATTTGCTGCAAAGTTTAAAACCTTGAGCAAAGAAACACATACATAGAACTTCACAACGTCGTTATGTAATAAACAGATAAGGCCAACATGGGATATATGATGGAAAATATCAGACAGGAGCTGCTGCTAATCAGATGAACTGATTAAATGATCTTCATTAGGAGGCATCCTGCTGAGAGAAAGATTATTCTGACGAGCAGAACTTCTCAGATAGCTGCTGGTCTTCCAGGAGTGGACGTCCCAGATTCGGTCCAAAGTAAGAGAAATGAGCCAAAACCTGAGAGCTTCATGTCATGCTCCCCCTGTTAGCAGGTTAAAGGTCATGGTCCTGGACCAGTTTGTCTGGTTAGAAGGGTTGGATGAGAAGGCCTGCCTTAGCAACGCGGCACCTGGATGAACGATGAGGCTTCTGGGTCAAGATGATGACAGATGGAGCCACATTATTTCACAGATAATCGGATTTAAATGCTCGGACTGGACCATCAGGCAGCTGGTGGGAAACAAACAGTAAAGCTGCAAGGATACATAAAATAAAGTGAATAAATAAAGTTCCTCAGCTGTACAACATCTGGGTTCATAGTGCTTTGGTGACTAACAGCAGCTGGGCAATGAGGATAAACTGTCTGCTGAGTGGAGGCAGCTTTATAGAAACAACAGAACTATGACAACTAAGTGTTTCTGATAAAGCTGACATGATAGTTTGGTGTGAATAGAGAGACCTCACAGTGCTGTGGTCACCTGAACCAGGCCTGCAGATCCGTCTGCAAAGAACTGATATGAAGCGCTTCCATTACCAAGTTCCTTTCTTTAAAGTCATAGGGAAATAATATTTAAA
>NW_015151062.1:102192-105199 GCF_000732505.1 Cyprinodon variegatus | reverse complement strand
TCTAGAATAACCTAGGCTATCTTGGTTTTCTGCAGTTGTGGTTTCAGAGCATGTCTACACCAAACATGACCTGATCCGTACGTTAGACTATAAATGCTGGAAACTAAAGATAGGGAAGGTTTTTGCAGATTCACTATCATAAATCTAAGAAGCTACTGTGGGTGAAGGACCCCTGGAAATTTGAACCTCTTCACAAACTCTAGATGTATTTGCCTTCTGGAAGCAGATTGATAAATATTAAAGATTAAAATAAACAATAATCCATGCATTGTCCTGTTCAGAATGGGTTTCCTTCAGCTTAGGTAAAGGCTGACCACAGCAGCCAATCACCTGCAGCCCCTGTCATCATGTGACCTGCAGAGCGTCCTTAGCTTCCTTTTTTTTCCTGAAGGAATTGTCTTGTTCTCACCAAACTGCTTCAGATATTGGTGCTGGAGTGTGTGGTGGAGAAGTTGTCCATGCGGAATCTGACCACCTTCCCGTTAGTTGGTGGTTTGTACAGCAGGTGGCGTGCAAAGACCTGGCGGCAGGCTTTGCGGAAATTCTCTGACAGGAAGGCGTAGAGGATGGGGTTAATGCAGGAGTTACCGTAGGAAAGGCAGTGGGAGACGATACGGAGAGCAAAGGTGGTGTTGTTGAGCGGGAAGGTGCCAAACTCCGCCCACATGGCGATGATGTGGTGCGGCATCCAGCAGATGGTGAAGCCGGTGACGACTAGGATGATGGTCTGAGCTGTCTGCAAGGAGAAAACATCACGCTAAACCAGATACATGAACAAAAGCCATTATCATACAGAACATGCAGCGACATTAAAGCCAGAGAGATGGAGAGACGCTAACGTTACAAAACCCAGTTCACTAGAAAATCAGAGCGTCATTTTAGAGGACAGGTCAGTCTTCATTAAAATGCATTAAAAACTGAAATATTATCCATCCATCATCCATCCATCTATCCTTCCATGGACACTGGCTATGGACACTGGCTTTGGACACTGGAGTTGGACACTGGCTTTGGATACTGGGGTTGGACACTGGCTTTGGACACTGGCTATGGACACTGGCTTTGGACGCTGGCTTCGGACACTGGCTTTGGACGCTGGCTTTGGACACTGGCTTTGGACACTGGCTTTGGACACTGGCTTTGGACACTGGCTTNTGGACACTGGCTTTGGACACTGGCTTTGGACACTGGCTTTGGACACTGGCTTCGGACACTGGCTTCGGACACTGGCGTTGGACACTGGCGTTGGACACTGGCTTTGGACACTGTCTTTGGACACTGGCTTTGGACACTGGCTTTGGACACTGGTTATGGACACTGGCGTTGGACACTGGTTATGGACACTGGCTTTGGACACTGGCTTTGGACACTGGCGTTGGACACTGGCTTTGGACACTGGCTATGGACACTGGCTTTGGACACTGGCTCTAAGCCAGTTGGACATCTCTGCTCTAGGCTATGGAAGTCTAAGGAGTCCATTGGTGGAGAAAATCCAGATTTCCCTAAAATTAAATCTTTATAAATAGAAAAATCGATAATCAATTAAGCATCCAGCCCTTGATTGTATTAAAGGTGAGTGAATTGGCGCCAGGTATGTGGCTAGATTTCAATTCAGAGTCTTCAGAATTTTCGTTCATTTACTTTAAATCACTGAAGAAAGACTAGATGTTCCTTAAACCCTCGTTATATCCATTTACACCAACATTTAAGATGTTGTCTAAATCCCATCCAGTGCATGTGGTCTCTCAGTCAAAAAGTTGATGTTTCTTTCATTTCCAGGGGAAAAATGGACACTATATAATCACTTATGGTTATGAGCAATATTTATATATATAATCATATATTAATACATACATTAAATGGAGTAGATACATTTGACACATATACCTTTGTCTTCTCTTCCATAAAACATAAAACTAGTCATGAAAAGAGGATGAATTCTGTATTTGTCATTTTTTAGATTGATAAATTGTTTTCCGTTTATGCACTAAAAAAAGAACTTAGTAAAATATACTTGAGAGTATCACTGCTGCCACCATCTGGTGAAGGAGGGGACTGCTTGTTCTGCAGTAATGTCCAGTAATCACCTAGTCGCCTAGTATGGGTGACCAAATGATAGGCTATGGGTTGTCATGGTAACCCCTTGCTCGCCTATTAGCTTGGTTGCTAAATTGGTACCACTCTATTATTTATCCCTAAAAAGAGAAGCAGCATGGAGGCAATTATAGAACCTGAACTGTGGTTGGACTGTTTTGATCCAGTGGAGTTTTCCTTCTTATTATATTATCTTGATCTAAGCCTTCATTTAATATGTTAGATGTAGTTCTGACCAGGTTGTTGCACGCCATAGACCACACCCAGACCCTAAGGTCAGCCAACCAACAGCTCTGGATTGTCTCCAAGTAGATTCACTGAAGCAGCTGCTAGATTGTAGGAAACTGCCCAAATATGTCAGTCAGGGATCCTCTTTTTCACAATTTAAGATTCCTGTTAAAAAAAAAAAACATTTGGAAGCATTTTGCACATCCTAAGAGATTGACTCTACTTTTTAAAACCTTTTTATTATTATTATTTGAACAGTTTTTACCTATCTTATCGTTTTTAACTTAGCTTGCCTATGTTTTACCTGTCTGTTTTAATTTTACTGTTATTTTCAGTTGTATGTACAACCCTTTGATGACCTCTGTTATAATAAGGTGCTGTATAAATAAAGGTGGTGTGTTATATTCTGTCCAGGGTTGATGCTGAGAAACTAGTCCATGTATTTCCTTTATCAGGCTCACAAACTGTCGTTAAAAGTCTTTCACTGATCTAAAACACTGCAGGCAGACTGTTGATGACCTCACTTCATCGGCTTCCTGTTAAATGCTGGATAGAGATTCCAAAACAAGTTGATGTGTTGTGAATTTGCGCTATAGAAATAAACTGAATTGATTTGAATTTGGGGAAAGTGTTTTTGTTCAACTCATAAATTAAAACCAACCTTAAAGGTATAGTGGAGGATGTT
>NW_015151062.1:99365-101594 GCF_000732505.1 Cyprinodon variegatus | reverse complement strand
TTTCCCTTAGATAGAAAACTTTTAACTAATTGGAACGTATGATCAGATTGAAATGATTAAAGTGCCTTGGGATGACATGTTATAAATTGGCGTTATTAAAATAAACTGAAACTGAATTGAATCATCCATCCATCATCCCTCCATCCATCATCCAACATCTATATCCTGTTTTCCCTACAGATTTGTGGCAGACATCCTGGACATCTCTCCTGTACATCACTGATCTTTACTTCAATCTGCAGACTTTTCCAGTCACTCTGTCCTTAATTTTCCTTTTTTCAGGATAATGACGTCTGTGCAGCTCTTGTTATAGATCAGTTTTTCAGATTGGTATTTAGTTTGAAACAAACTGCGGCTTATCTGCCGTTCCTCTGGCGGTTAGTTTAAAACATGTCTATAAATATCTCTGGCAGTGTGTCTGTGTTGCTGCGCTGTCCTGTTAGTGTTTTTCAGATTTTCATAGCTCAGTCTGTATATATAGAAACTTCTCCCCTTTATCAGGACTTTTATTTCTCTGCCGTACTTGTTAATACTTGGGGCCTTCAGGTTCTCGTCCAAACTCTCCTCCACATTTCAAATATTTTGATTGTCTCTCCACAGGAAGATAAGCGCGGTCCTCCTGAGCCGCTACCATCACCATAAAATTAGACAATTAATAACCGACTTTAATTCATTAAATTCTATTCAGTTTATTTATATAGAGCCTAAATTCACAACCCCATTTAAGCTCAAGGAACTTTAAAAAGACAATTCAACCGGATCATCCAGTCAAATTGGTTAAACGTTTTTTTACAAGGAAAACCAGCTGATTGAAACGACTCAAACTAAAGGCCTGGTTATCCTCCTGCAGCAGTGGGTCGCAGTGAGCTTGATGCAGACATTTTTGATTTATGCTCAATTTTTAGTGTAGTCTGCGCTATACGCTGTGGGTCTAGATACTGAGGAGGTGGGGGCGAGTTTAGTCTGACAACGGAGGGACATGAGGGCCAAAAAGAGCGGGGATCCAGGTGGAAAAAGGGGCCCAGCGTTCTATCGCACCTCGCTCTGCTAGCTGCTCCATCTTCACCAGGCGTTTTCCACAATGGCGGTCAGACAAACAAAACCAGCCGACCTTCTGTCTGCGCTCGCCTACAAATTGGGAGAGGTGCAGCAGAGTGTCTGCGGAGTNCTTTCACTGATCTAAAACACTGCAGGCAGACTGTTGATGACCTCACTTCATCGGCTTCCTGTTAAATGCTGGATAGAGATTCCAAAACAAGTTGATGTGTTGTGAATTTGCGCTATAGAAATAAACTGAATTGATTTGAATTTGGGGAAAGTGTTTTTGTTCAACTCATAAATTAAAACCAACCTTAAAGGTATAGTGGAGGATGTTCTTTTTCTGGGTGGATCATCAAAATAATTGGTCCTCCTAACTGTCAATCATACTTGTGATGTGATTAGCTAAGCTTTCTTCGTTTTCACTTACCGGTTGTAAATCTGACAAAGTGGAAAAAATGCAAATCCTCTTTTGGAAACTAAGCTTGTATAAAGGACGCAAACAGCAACTTTTACGCAGAGCGTGCACGAGGAGACGTGCACGCTCTGTTTAAAAGTTGAACCCCTGTACCTCCTCTCGAGAGCGGGTACAGGATTGTGCATGAGGTTTTTTGTTTGCTTTTTTATAAGTGGAGAGGGCGAATCTTTTCAAAGCTTCAGGAAAATCCTCCACTATACCTTGAAGAACGATTTTAGGATATTTTTTGATCCAATAATGAAAATTCTTTCTCATTTTCCGCCTTGAAATTCCCTGCAATGTTCTTCCTTCTTTAGACATACCATATTTCAAACTCAACCAATTGCTGAGTTGGGCGGGCTTTACAAAATTCCACAAAAAAAAAGTAAAAAAAAAAACTGGACTTGTTATCCATGTTTGAAGAGGTTTTGCTTCCCATCCAAAAATTTTCTTAATTCAAAATGTCTGAAGTAGCATCGAGTTCCAGGCTTTATAGGGTTGTTAAGCCAGGCTAACAACGACCCTAACGACTCCCCATTGTGTTTGGTTGAACTAGCATGTTTTCTAAGCCATAACACGGCTGTTGCTGCGCTAATCTATAAGACCTGGAGCTCCACGCTCCAATTGAGAAAGCTTTCTGGGAGGGAAGTGAAATGTCTTCAAGCTGGGAAAACCAAGTCTAGTGGTTTGTTTTTAACACTTTTTGGAACTTGCTGTTAAATCCAGAATAGAAT
>NW_015151062.1:95066-96666 GCF_000732505.1 Cyprinodon variegatus | reverse complement strand
CAGACAAATTACTGAGTTTATTTAAGACTTTTTTGATTAAAACGTTAAACCAGTTTAGAAACAAGTCCAGAAGTACCAGCTTGGTTAGAACTGGAAGTGTTAGAGAAGTTCTCAGGAAGTACAGAATGGAACTGATTATCTGAACTGGGACTGACTCGTGGAGGGTTGCAGAACCAGAGGATGTTCCACAGCCACTCCCTCTGTAAGCTGTTGACGTTTATGAAGAGAATAAACAACAATGTTCCAAATACTGACCCATGGGGAACACCACAGTGTCCAACCATGATTACTGATCACCCATCATCACAAATTCTTGCCTGTTTCCTAAATAGCTCTTCATGCACTCCAGAACTATCTCCAATGCACCATAATGCTGTAATTTCTGAGTTAAATTGATCAATTGTGTGAATCGCTTTATAAATCAACAAACAGACCATTTGCAAACTTATTGGTTTCTATGGAGCTGCTGATTCCCTCGATTATTCCATGTATCCCTTAATCCACCATCCCTCCATCTTCCATCCATCCACTCCATCTAACACACCTCTCTGCAGCTTATCTACTGTTACTCACTCACATCCTGACAGTCTTGCCTACAGCCAAAATTAAATAAATTACAAAACAATCTTAAAGGAATAAATAAATCTCATTTAAATAATGAAAATCATTAAAATAATAAAACTCCAATTTAGCAAAACTAAACAAAAAATTAACAAGGGTTAATGAACATAACTCTCTTCTCATAGATTTTGTTAGTTCATGACTTTGTTTGTCATTAAGTAACTAATTAATCAATCTTTGATGGTCTCACTGAAACCTGGCTGCAGCAGGAGGAGTTTGTTAGGATAAAATTTTTAACTCCTTCCAGGTATAAATTTTCATATGCCTAGAAATTCTGGATAAGGAAGAGGAGTAGCAACAATCTTTGATTCTACTTTGCTGATTAGTCCAAAGGCAAAAAATAGTTATAAAATTCTTTTGAACCCTTAGTTTCCCTCCTCCAAATTATAAAGCAAGAAAACATCTTATGTTTGTATCATCCACAAGGCACTTACTCTCAATTTTTAAATCAGTTTTGAGACTTACTATTAAATTTAGTGTTAAAGGAAAAGTCCGGTCACATCTAGAATACAAACATCTGAAAGTGTTGGGATCTGGAGGTTTGTCCCCTTTCTCCACCAGAGGGCGTACGAGATCTCCTGGAGCCTGAGCCGACTGCACGGCCTGTCTCCCATCTGCTCATCAGGAGATCTGTACTTCACTCCAGTGCCAGAGTGTTTGCCAGTAACGGTTAGCAAGCCTGAGCCAACCTGCCTGTCTGTGATCTCTGACTTTTGTGACCCAAACCTGATCTCGTTTTTCTCCTCTCTGCCTCACAGGTTGATCCTGCCTGAATACCTGAAACTCTGGAGAGTTTCTCTGCCGGTGATCTATCTGCTCGTTCTCAGTTGAACTCTGGAGAGCTTTCTCAGTCAAGTACCTGCCTGCCTGCTCTCAGAAGATTACTGGAAGGAAACTCAATCTGAGATCTGCCTGCACTCTGTAAGCTCTGCCTCCGCCTCTGCCCTCAGCCTGCCGACAACCTCTGGACCCTCAAGGT
>NW_015151062.1:85574-95056 GCF_000732505.1 Cyprinodon variegatus | reverse complement strand
CTGCCTCACAGGTTGATCCTGCCTGAATACCTGAAACTCTGGAGAGTTTCTCTGCCGGTGATCTGTCTGCTCGTTCTCAGTAGGACTCTGGAGAGCTTTCTCTGTCAAGTACCTGCCTGCCCGCTCTCAGAAGGTTACTGGAAGGAAACTCAATCTGAGATCTGCCTGTACTCTGTAAGCTCTGCCTCCGCCTCTGCCCTCAGCCTGCCGACAACCTCTGGACCCTCAAGGTTCCCCCCCTCTGCTGCTCTGCTCCACTCCAGAACAGGTACTGACCTGAACACTCAACCTGCAAAATACCTGGACCTCCACTAATCTCTCTGTCCTCCTCAGCAGTGAACCCACTCGTGACCAGTCAGGTCCCCTCCTGGATCTGATCAAACTTTGTACATTTATTGTAAATAAATCTTTGAACTTTTCTTCTGCCTCCGAGTGTTCTGCATGTGGGTTAGACACATTAATCCGAACTTGACAGAAAGTACTTTAAGTATGAAATTCAAACTGGATTCCTGGTCTCTGTAAGCTGGATCAGAGACCAGGAATCCACGTGGCCTTGGGGACCCATTAGGGGAAACAAAAGGAGGAGTTCATTTAATCTCTGCACCATCCGGTAAAACAGTAAAGCTGAGAGATAACCAGAGGCTATCAGGTGGGTCAGGAGGAGGTCCTTCCAGGTGTTTCTAACCTTTGTCTGGGCGATGGTTAAGAAGGCCGACATTGATGCAGGGTCAGATCGGAGGAGAAGTTGGTTTAATTGATTTTTGATTAAAGGTTATGCATACCTCTGCTTTATATCTGTTTTTAGCTGCATGTTCCTCCAGAAACACATCATAGTGACCCAGTCACTCCTGGCTTGGATATCTTAGAGAATCTGTTTAGTCAGCTACAGATTAGGGTGATGGAAAGGAGGCCCTCCAAGAAGTCATCAGGATATATGTAAACAGCAACGCTAAGAAGGATTGGATCACTGTGATTCGATTCCCTACACTTTATCTCTATGCCAATTTACGACAGATATCGCCTCAAGGCACTTTACCACAAAGCGGATCTGATATACAGAAAAAGAAAATCAATGAAACCACTTGTAAGGTCGGTTAAATCAGCTTTAGCTTCAATTCAAGCCATAATTCTTCTTAACTGTTTTATTTTTACAAGATAAGCATCTCATTTCCTGTCAGAGACACTTCTTAGTAAAATAACAGTAATCGAGAGTTATGAATATTTCTGAGTGTAGACTATAAAGAAGGTTTACTGCAGTCTGCTGGTTCCAGACTCCAGTAGGGAATGAGAGATCTGCACCAGACAGGAGATCAGACAATCCTGCTTCTGGTTCTTATTTGGGTGTCAAAGCAGAAAAACCTTTCTGTTTAGCAGCAATATGTAGGGGCAGGTCTCCCTTTGGGGTGTGATTACAGCAGCTTATCATTTCTCTTTTAGCACAGCGTTTGTCATAGAGCAAACTAACCTCTTTCTGACCGTATGATCGGGTTGGATTGTCTCTAAAGCGCAGTGAGATGGATTAAACTGAACTGAATGGAAATAAACTCAAATAAAAATTAGGCTGTGACTGAATTCATGATGCTTCTTTGTTGATATTTTTGTGAGAATAAAAAGTTTGTATAGTTTTTCCATCAACTTTCATCTTTAAATGAAAATATGATTCCAAGTCTGCTGAGACTTTACACTAAAAAAACTGCTAATCATCAACGTCTCCTCGGCACTCCCACCATCCCATACATCCAGATTCTCCTTCCATTCACTTGTTCTACATAAAGAATGCCCCCCCATCCTGGTTCCTAAATATAATCATCCCTTTATGTCTGAATATCCAACTATTGGTGTTCCTGTTCATCTTTTTCTGATCTGGACCTATTTTCCATAATATGTCATCACTCTGCAGAAACAGTCAGGTTGTCATGAGCGTCGCTCCTTCAGACAGACTCCTGTGAGGTGGTGGAGAGGCTTTTTACTCAAGCTTTATGTTGTTCTACTAACACCATCAAACAGGCGGGTCATCCAAACAGACCAATATGGACGCCTGATAGTCCAACAATAGTCTTATAGAGCTTTTTCACAGACTTGGACTTACTCAGCGGGAGGCCTGAACATCAACCTGAGCTCTTCTAGTTCAGCAGTTGCATCAAGCATCATGAGGAAGATCAACAAGGCTGCAGGTCCAGATTGTCGGGTCAGACCCTTCAGGTGTTTTACTGGACATCTTCAACATGGAGTTCATCAAAGACATCGTATCCATTGACCTGGACAGCCTGTAGTTAACCCACAGGGATGTTTGCTCCACAGAGGATGCTATCCTATTAGCAATAACTTGACAATGACTTATCTACAGCATCCTAACACCTGAGTTAGGACACTATTCATTGACTTTATTATAGCCTTTAACACCCTCCTTCCAGACATCCTTTATCTACATGACATTCCTCCTGGATCAGGGACGTCCGTACCAACAGTCCAACTGATCCTCAACACTGGCTGTGGTCTCTTTTCACCAATGACTGCTCTGCTGCCTGACAGCGCAAACATGGAGGAGAAGTCCATGGATGACTCCACCGTGGCGGTTCTCAAATATCTGACATGTATTTGACATGCAAACTGGTTCAGGCTCGTCTGCCTGTGGAGCTAGTTAACAGTTACCTTTTGTTTTTCTGTTTCTTATCGTATAATGCTCAGTCACACCACAGTAAACCTTGCAGTGTTAAACTAAGACTTTAAAGTCATTTAGAATGTTTTTAGAGCATAAACAGTTGTGTATAGGACTTCCTAAAAGCGTGCGCCTGCGAGTTCACGAGTCTACGGAAACGCAGACCAAACCAGATGAAAGTGCGCATTCAGCGTCTGCTCTGCCGATAATGCAAGCGTAGAAGAAGAAATGTGCTGTTTACCTGTGCAAAGAAAGAAACAACGAAAGAAAAATGTCTGAGGACTTCAGTGTTGAGGAAGAGCATGAGTTCTTTGCCGAGCTGAATGCGCACTTTCATCTGGTTTGGTCTGCCGCGGTTTCCGTAGACTCGTGAACGCGCTTTCAGGAAATCCTATACACTACTGTTTATGCTCTAAAAACATTCTAAATGACTTTGTTTCAAGTAAATTCTGGACGCTACCCACTCAGGACACTTGGAATACATTGGACGAGCAGTATGGAGGAATATTGACACGTTTTTTGTGGACTTTTATGGACCTTTCTGCCTCGGGCGCCATAGACCTCCATTATTTGAATGTCAGCAGACAGCAAGAAGCCTCCCAGATCTCCAGATGCATTTGAGATATCAAAAAAGTACTCCAGAGTGTTGTTCAGCATGGGGGGGTGTAGAAAATGAAGGCTAATCATGTTTTGGGTGTACTATTCCTTTAAGTGTAAATTTGCTCCCATTCTGACTTAGTGGGGGCCAAATGTACTCTTAAAGTGTTAGTTTAACGCTGCAACATTTACTGTGACCGCGGGCTGCAGGAGCAGCAGAAACGGGCCTGCTGCCTCATCTTTGATGCTTGTCAAGGTTTAGTTCTGACGCGCGGCTGAAGCATCTTTGCTGCTCCGGCTGCGCGGTGGTAAAGTGGGTCTGATGCACGTTGGGCGGAGCTACTCTATCCTCTCTTTGCCTGGAACAATGGCAGCTATATTTGCTGTGATCAGTGGGTAAAAATTTGTTTTAATATGTTTTTAAGTGAGAAAGTCCACCGTTCTTTCAGACTACGATCCTGACTTCAAATATCATTTCACTTTCCGACCCGCTCAGACCCCCGTACAGCAGCGGTGCTCTGTCACTGGGAATCCCCTTCAATGGCAGCCTGTAGCCAAGTCGCCTCTTCGTGGTTTTCCACTGCTGTTGGTGGCGACTGGAAGGTTTTTTTCATGTTCGTAATCCAAACTGCAGGCAGCAGGATAATAAAAGCCAACATATTACTACATTTATAGTTAATTTAGGCGTTAATAAACTGTTTCAGAGGAGTGATCATAGCGCTCTGCATCAGCAGTGCTGCGTCTGACTCCCTGCCAGCTCCCAGATCAGCTTCTCTCATTGGTTGATGCATCTAGCAGCTGCTGCTTCTGAAGCACAGACCCTTTTAGCTTTATTCAGAATCTGCACTGCCCCACATATCTCTATCTTCATACTTTTGAACTTGTGCTGATATATTGCATTGAATGTGAAGAAATAGAAATATTTCCTCACAACTCTGTCCTCTCTGAGCACTTTAGTAGCCTTCAAGCTTACTTTAAAATCTCCTCCAAAAAGGTTTTACTTTTGCAGACCCTTATCAGATAATGCAGAAATACATTTTAAAGAATCTGCTCCTTTTTTTATCTCTTCTGTATAACAGAACATTGCTGCAGCGGGTAACCATTTCATTCATCTCTTTTTAAAGATGAATGTTATTGTTGAAAGTATGTCGCCTTACCTGCTGCTTTAGACACCAGGAAAAAGGAGGCATTTCTTCATAGGAAGATAATTTAGATACGTTAAAACATAATGTCAGTGGAGAAGAAATGTACACATCTAGGAATCTGTCTGTTTCTGTCTCATTGAAGTCGTCAATCTTTGCAGAAGGTTGCTGACACTGTGACTGATCCTGGTTCTGCTGAAGTTTCTTCCTGTTTAAAAGGGAGTTTTTCCTTTCTATGCATAAAGAAGGAGCAAATCCTGCAAAGTCAATGACTGGAAACAATATTAACCGATCCATCAGGATAATCTGATTAAATTCTCTGTAAAACGCCTTCAGATGACATGTGCTGTGAATTGCTGCTACATAAATAACCTGAAATGGATTTTATATATTCATCCATCCATAAATCCATCCTTCATTCATCCATTCATATGTCAATAGTGCGACTGCAGCCAGTAGCTTTCAGTCGTTATAGTTTTACCAGAAGCTTTTCTCCATTTTTTACATCATTGATTTGATTCTACACTGTAAAACAAACTAAATCAACTCATTTCCATTTCCTGCTGCTTTATATCAGTCGCCTTTCTTAGAACATCGGAATAAAAACTAAATGTCAGCAGGACACTTGCACATCAAAGCTTAGTTCAAACTTATAAACTTTAGGCGTTCCCTGAACCTACTGTGAATTTCTTTTAGTTTTTCTTAAATATCAACTCTGATCAATTTAGTTTTCTAAATTTAGAAAGTGAAGGAACAAAGAGAGGAAAAGGCAACCAGAGCCCCACAGCTGGACTCAGAAACATCCCAACCTGGCAACAATGCAGGTAAGACAGGAAATGTTAGCCTCTAGATGCAAAACCCCATCATGCACCACAACATAGTTTTGCAAAATATTCTAACATAAAATCGCCAAATTTAAGAGGAACATCGTAGTTTGGTTTAAAGAAAGCATTTTAGTTTTATTATAATTTAGTTTGCTGCAAGGATTTTACGGTTTGAAGAAATAGAAAATTACACCATATTCCGACCGCCACCAGGATGAGCATGAAGGAAGGGCTATACACTCACCGGCCACTTTATTAGGTACCCCATGCTAGTAACGGGTTGGACCCTCTTTTGCCTTCAGAACTGCCTCAATTCTTGGTGGCATAGATTCAACAAGGTGCTGGAAGCATTCCTCAGGGAGTTTGGTCCATATTGACATGATGGCATCACACAGTTGCCGCAGATTTGTCGGCTGCACATCCATGATGCGAATCTCCCGTTCCACCACATCCCAAAGATGCTCTATTGGATTGAGATCTGGTGACTGTGGAGGCCATTTGAGTACAGTGAACTCATTGTCATGTTCAAGAAACCAGTCTGAGATGATTCCAGCTTTATGACATGGCGCATTATCCTGCTGAAAGTAGCCATCAGAAGTTGGGTACATTGTGGTCATAAAGGGATGGACATGGTCAGCAACAATACTCAGGTAGGCTGTGGCGTTGCAACGATGCTCAATTGGTACCAAGGGGCCCAAAGAGTGCCAAGAAAATATTCCCCACACCATGACACCACCACCACCAGCCTGAACCGTTGATACAAGGCAGGATGGATCCATGCTTTCATGTTGTAGACGCCAAATTCTGACCCTACCATCCGAATGTCGCAGCAGAAATCGAGACTCATCAGACCAGGCAACGTTTTTCCAATCTTCTATTGTCCAATTTCCATGAGCTTGTGCAAATTGTAGCCTCAGTTTCCTGTTCTTAGCTGAAAGGAGTGGCACCCGGTGTGGTCTTCTGCTGCTGTAGCCCATCTGCCTCAAAGTTCCACGTACTGTGCGTTCAGAGATGCTCTTCTGCCCACCTTGGTTGTAACGGGTGGTTATTTGAGTCACTGTTGCCCTTCTATCAGCTCCAACCAGTCTGGCCATTCTCCTCTGACCTCTGGCATCAACAAGGCATTTCCGCCCACAGAACTGCCGCTCACTGGATGTTTTTTCTTTTTCGGACCATTCTCTGTAAACCCTAGAGATGGTTGTGCGTGAAAATCCCAGTAGATCAGCAGTTTCTGAAATACTCAGACCAGCCCTTCTAGCACCAACAATCATGCCACGTTCAAAGTCACTCAGATCACCTTTCTTCCCCATACTGATGCTCGCTTTGAACTGCAGGAGATTGTCTTGACCATGTCTACATGCCTAAATGCACTGAGTTGCCGCCATGTGATTGGCTGCTTAGAAATTAAGTGTTAACGAGCAGTTGGACAGGTGTACCTAATAAAGTGGCCGGTGAGTGTATATACTGCATGCATCATTTAGGGAGTTAACATTGGATTACTGCTTCAGCTCCTTCAGTTATTTATTGTCACAGTAGGAGCTTCAGCCGGAGAGGAAGTGTTGGAGCCGCTGTGATTGAAGGAGGGCCGACCCTCGACGCTGAGATTAGGACCGACCCACCGGGTAAATGCCGCTATCACAGATCACCTGGATGGACTCACCTTAGAGCATCACTACTTTGCAAAAGCTCAGAAAAAGAAAGAAATGTGCTACAGAGGAGAAAGTGGACTTATTTCTATTATTGTGTGATTAAGATATTTTTTCTTTGTTTGGTGAATCTTTGTTTGTCCTCAGCTGCACCACATCAGGCTCTATTGGTGACCAGAATGAAGCTGTTGGTTTTTAGCAGAGAATCCCTGAACTTCCGAACTCCGCCTCCAGCTTCTGTGATTTGATCCGACCGTAAACAGCTTCAGAGGTTTCACATCAAGCCGATTGAAACTGCAAGTTGTCTGGATTTACTGGAGCGTTCAGTGAAACCGAAGGTCTGAAGGAAAGTTTATTTAAGGAGTCATAAAGTGTAAACGGCTCCTTTCTGGGCCGATGTGTGACCCATTTCCAGCGGCTCATTATCATTTCTGACAGGATTACTTAATGAACTCTGGTTATATTTTATGACTTGATGTGTTTGTTTTTTATTGGTGTGGTTCAGCAGAATTAATAATGTCTCTTATCATTCTCGGCAGATCCATAAAACTTCACAGCGGCTGGTATTATTCCAGGAACCCTGATGATCTCTGCCGTTCCTCGCGGCGTGGATGAAAACACGGCGGCGTGGACCAAGGCTGCTGTCAGCTCTCCGGCTGAGGCAGTGCCAAGATCTCGTTCTGTGAATGAAACCGTGACGGCTGTCAGAGGGGATCTCCTCTATTCTTAGTTCTGCTGTCTAAATATTTACCCAGCAGCCTTTGTTCCCCTGCAGCGAACCGAGGAGCAGCAGAACCTCTGCTGTAAACTGTCTGCCTCCAGCTGATCTGTGATCTGCTGCTGCAGGACGTCTGCACACTGTCGCCTGCCAGCCAGGGCCCAGTCTGATGCATCAGGTCCACAGCCTGGACCGTGGACTGAGCCTCTATTCAGACTTAGAGCAGAACCAGGATCTAGATTTTAGAAGGACTCCATCCACTTCCGGTCCTCAGAGTGGCATCCATCTGGTTCTAATACAGAAAGTCTATCCCACTCTCTGCATGCAGGGATGGAAGTAAACCGTAATAAGAAACCTGGTTCTGGTCTGGTTCTGGGTCCACATCAGCTTTCACTGGTTCCATTTGAATAAACATACTGAGCTGCAGACGAAGTTCTGCTTTGATTGGTTATGACTTCAGCAGAGCAGAAACTAAACTATTTGTTTGGTTCTCCTCGATTAATCAACAATTATTTCCTGATTATTTCCTGATTATTTCCTGATTGGACCGGAACCTTTCCAGAGCAAACCCGCTTTTCAACCATAAGCTGCTACCGACAGGCGCTAGCCCCTCGCTTTACGCTGATGAAGGAACGGTAGAAGATGGATGGACTGAATCAGAGGAGAAGTTGCTGCATAGCAGATTTTCTTCACAATCAGAACCTGGTGAAGCTGAAACTTCTAGCTGAGAAGTTCTGGATGGAGCTCAAATGCAAACGAAAAAGGTTTTTCCATCTTAAATGCAAAAGTGTTTTTATGTTTTGTGAAATTCTGGATTCGTTTCTGCTTTGATTTGTTCTTTCAGCAAATGACCTCTTTTAGATGCCGGAGCTTAAAAATGATCAGATTACTGAATGAGTTCATTGATCAATCAGCTGATTGATCGTTTCATCTCTGACCAGGAGCAAGGCGGCTGAATAGAAGAGGAGGAAAAGTTCACCTTTCTCTTGGAGAGCTCAGACCTCTTGGACATGTTCTTCATCTTTTTGTGGAGGTGCCATAGAACCTGCGGGAATAAAGCCCAGACATGCGATCAGTTATCATCTGATCCAGAAACCTGCTCAGAACATCTGAAGGTCACTGATTTCCATCACATCCTTTAACCCACAGATAAATGCATAACGATTTGACTTCATTCACCATAAACTGGTTTTAAATCATATGGAAGAACAGTTTGTAACCATGGTGACAGTTAGGAGCAGCAGACTAGACCCGTCTTTGCTCCATTGAGTCATGGATTCTCTGATGGATGGTCTGCAGACCATCTGCTCACCTTCTGATGAGACTCCACCTGATACATCCTGCTGATGGACTTTCTACATGAGCCGGTTTCTTATAGGAAAAATAATCCAACTGTTCAGGCACAATATTATGACCACCAGCAGGGGCAGCCTGAATGACTTCTTAGCCTAAATGAATCAAACTGATCTGATCTGTAACCTGATTCATTTCTATGAGAATTAATGCAACTGTGTTGGACCATGTGGACCAGCCTTCATTCTGCAGATGCATCAATATCCCAGTTAACCAGCAGGCTTTGACAAATGGAGTCCAACACATCCTGGGTGCGGTTCTTTATTCCTCCTCTTGCATCACAGATTGGCTCTTCTGTTAAACCTTTAGATGATTCACTTTACCCGATTCTAACACCTGGGTCACAATTATCCTGCGGAGTGCCGCTAGGTCCAGTTCTTGGTCCACCTCTCTAGAACAGAGGTCACAGATTAGCGGGCCGCGGTCCGGATCCAGACCCACCGGCTGGCTAATCCGGATTCAATCTGATTAAAAATATTTATTTAATAATTACTGCATGTTGTCCGATGACAGTGTCTAATTTCACTTGCCCCTCTTCTCCAG
>NW_015151062.1:83996-85057 GCF_000732505.1 Cyprinodon variegatus | reverse complement strand
CCTCTCCAGGAAGCTTTCTCAATTCAAAAGCTCCCTGGAGAGGAAGCGAAACGTCTTCAAATCTTGGAAACCAAGTCCAGTGGATATTTTTTGAATTTTTACGGAACAAACTGATTGTTGTTCTCTACTTCCAAAAACACTTTAGATTTTAAAATGGACAAATATTCTGTTTTCTTGTTTTTTTATTGAAAAAGACAATGCATAACATGGATGCATTAACACCTGCATTTGATCTTAATGTTAAATTATGTTTAAAATAACACATAGTAAATAACACATGGCCCAACACAGAAGAGCGCCCTCCTCTGGACAAGACTCTGCGCTACATCTACACCTTGTGGACAAAGGACATTCTTTTGAGGACCAGAATGTCCACATGCTAGATAAAGAAAATTGGTGGTTTGAGAGGAAGGAAGCCATCTATGTTAAGAGAGAAAAAACAACTTTAATCAGAGGTGGGGGACTCAGATTCCAACTTCCAAGAACATACAATTCAGTTATAGAGATGATCCCTTCCAGGTATCACCACACCCCCCACCCCATCACAGAGGAACAAAGTACCTCCTCTTTTCAGCCGGTGAACAATACCTCCTTAACGACTGACATTCAGAATCATAGACAGGATTCGGATATTACAGGCTAACAATGGAACCAAACGACCCATTCATCGGTTTCAATTTGCATGTTTCCAAGCAAACAAGGCCTTGTCTTTATAAAGACTCAAACTCACTGCGGATCCAGACATTTTAATTGAGAAAGCTTTCTGGAGGGGAAGCGAAACGTCTTCAAACTTTGAAAACCAAGTCCAGTGGATTGTTTTTTAAACTTTTACGGAATACAAGAAATTACACGAGTTTTTTGTTTTGTTTCTTATCAAAATGGAAGATAGAAAAACAATATTTACAAAAAATGAAGTGCGGGAATGCTCTTAAAGGAATAGTACACCCAAAACATGATTAGCCTTCATTTTCTACTCACCCCCATGCTGAACAACACTCTGGAGTACTTTTTTGATATCTCAAATGCATCTGGAGATCCTATACACTACTGTTTATGCTCTA
>NW_015151062.1:62613-79507 GCF_000732505.1 Cyprinodon variegatus | reverse complement strand
TAGAGCATAAACAGTAGTGTATAGGATCTCCAGATGCATTTGAGATATCAAAAAAGTACTCCAGAGTGTTGTTCAGCATGGGGGTGAGTAGAAAATGAAGGCTAATCATGTTTTGGGTGTACTATTCCTTTAAGAGGTTGTGTCTTAGTTTAGCCCCAGAAGGACTGTTTGATGGTCCTACCTCCAGCGCAGACTTGGAGGATGTCTTTTCTCTCCTGCTCTACGGCGCTTGTCTGTCAGGCAACACGGATCCACCGCTGTAATCCTTCCATCTCCCAAAATTACCCTCCAGAAACGATGCAGGGCCAGCTGTAGCCTCTCCACACTCTGTCTCCCTGATAGACTTCTCCATTGTACCACTGTCCCCCCCTCCCATCCACCAGCAGCTTCTCCCCCATATTCAGAGTGGCCATCTGCCTGGCAGAGTTATCTCATACTGATGTCCTCCTACGACAGTTAGCCTCTATAAGTAGCCCAGGCCAACCATAGCCTCTCCTTGCTCTGACACCGTTTCTCCAGCTGGCTTTTTCAATCTACCACTGTGGTTTCGTAGCTCTAGAGGAGGACAGGGCTGGACGCCTCGTCTCGGTTCTCGTTCTCTCTGCCGGTGTTCTCGCACTGATACCTAGCTGTTCCCTATCTCCAGAACACTGTCTGTTAGAATCTGGTGAACCCAGGGATGCCAACCGCTTGTTTAGCTTTCAAAAGTTAAAAAAGAACCGCGTGTTGCTCAGTAGGATCCCAGTCCCTCATCTTTTCTGGGAAATTGTCTCTGGCCCTTCCCCAGCAAGTAAGCATTTAAAATATTTAGTTTGTGAGGGCTAGATTTGCCCACTACCTCTTGTTTTGTTTTCTACCCCTACAAGAGGAATTGGGACATCACTACCCTCACAGGAACATGGGTTATGGGGTAGATTGGGATTGGCCCCTATATAGACCAAGTACAAACAACATCATAGGTAGATTCAGCAGCAGTCTTCTACTGTTGCTTTGTTCTTGTTTCTGTTTGTAAAGAATTGGGATCTTCTTTTTCCACGATGCTCTAATAGGAGGTTCTGGGAAGGATTGACTAGAACTTAGAGTTTTAGATTGGTTTATTCCGTTATCTGTTAGTCTTCAATCCCACTGAGCTGTTTGCTTTATGACAAAGCACTGCAGGAATATCGAGCTTCAGTCAGTAGTCAGCGTCTGGCTTTCTGGTACTTCTTTGATTCTGCCAGCAGATGGCGCCACCTCTGTTTACGTTTGGAATTCTATTTAGGCTAAAAAACAACAACAATGAGGAGAGATTCCAGTCAATGAGTCGATGCAATCAGCTGGTTTTAGATAGAAAACTTTGAATCAATCTGACTGGATGATCTGGTGAACTGGAAAGTGACCTGAGATGACATGATGTGAATTGGAGCTATAGAAATAAACTGAATAGAATGATTGGTGTATATAACCTTATTCTATCAGGATCAAATGTTTTTCACTATTTTTTGTAAGGTGTGAAAACGTGACTGAGCTCCTTTAAAAGGTCAGTTTGCAGCTGTAGAAATTAATTTTTTTCTTTTATCATTTCACCTACAAAGAGTTCACTGTTTTATTAATATAAATAAATAAAATATATATACCTGATATACTGTATATATATATATAGTTTATTCTTCCTAATGCACCTTTTCCCTCCTTGTTTGCACCTTCTTTTATTACTATGCCAATATGTGACGAGTGAATTTCTCCGCTGTGAGATCAATAAAGCTTATCTAATCTAATCTATTTAAACTTAACTCCTAATTTTATGCTTTATTTTGATTCTCTTTAGGACTAAAAAACTGTTGGCAGGCCGGATTTGGCTCACAGATCTTGATTTTGACACATATGTTGTATATCAATAAAAAAAAAGACACTTGTGTCAGGATATTAGTATGAGAATGGAAGAAAAAAGGACAGAGAACAATGCTGCAAAGCTTCTGGTTTAGAGCAGCTAGGTTGAGGGTTCCACTCCCAGTAGAGTCTCCCTGGTACATGGTGGGCTGTATGTGAGTGTGTCTGGTTGCCCTGCAGTGACCCAGTGACCCCTCCAGGGTGTGTCCTGCCCTTTCACTCATAAACTGCAGGAGATAGGCACCTCTGAAGTGTCAGAGGATGGATGAAGGGCAGAAAACATTTCCTGGATTAATCAACACTAATCAACAATTGTTCATTTTCTTTTTTTATATATATTACTGTCGTTAAAATTCAGGCTGCAGTTCTTCCTGACTTTTTTCCAATCATATTTCAATAAGTTCTTCTTTTTTTGTCTGAATGAATCTCTAAGAACGAACCAATCTTAACTTTTCTGTTTCTCTGTTTTTTCCATATTTTGTCTCCTGATAATAAACCAGTTTAACCACTTTACAATGATTCATTCTGAACAACCATAAAACCATTTGAACCCATGAGCCGCCTGCTTTCTGATGTTGCTGTTTTTCTCTTCCTGTTCACCTGTTGTTTTTATTTAGGGACGCTGAGCCGGCGCAGGTGAGCGCGCGCCCCTGAAGCAGGTTTTTACGCACGGCTCAGCAGGTTTGCGCGCGGCCTTTGGCCTCTGCTCGTGTTCTTAGCGCGTGTTTTACAGCCGCAGCAGCAGTGAAACATTAGCCTGGACTCACCCTGATGTAGCAGCAGCAGATGAGCAGCAGCGGCAGCACGAAGCCCAGCATCAGGATGGACACCTTGTAGGGGCGCCGCGACGCCCCGGAGCCGATCTCCCAGCAGAATGTTTTGTTGGGGGCGCTGGGGTGGCTGGTGAGCACGTAGCTCTGAGCCACCGGCACCGAGCACAGCAGCGACATGCTCCAAATGACGCACAGCCCCACCAGCGCTTTCCTGCGGCTCCGGACGCACGCGGAGCTCTTGGAGCGCACCACGGCGATGTAACGGTCCACGGACATGGCCACGAGCGTCAGGATGCTGACCAGCATGCTGACCGTGGTGAAGAAGTGTCCGAACTTGCAGAGGAAGGCTCCGAATACCCACTCTGGTAAGGAGTAGATGGTCGCGTGGAGCGGGACGCAGAAGAGGAGGAAGAGCAGATCCGCCACGCTCAGGTTGACGATGAAGATGTTGGTGGGACTGAGCGCGCGCGCACCGCCGCTGGGCTTCACCCTGCCGATCACCAGCATCACCAGGGAGTTACCGAGCACTCCGATCACGAAGATCAGCCCGAACACCACCGGCACGATCACCACCTCCGCTCCGGGCTCCCCGGAGGTCTGGTTGCTCTCCTGGACCTCAGACCAGCGAGAGGACTCGTTTCCCGGATGCAGCATGCTGGAGCTCCGCGGGGCCAGCTGGGTGGGGGGGTCAGAGCAGGGGGGGGACCAGGTCCATGATCAGGATCCAACACGTCCGGCTGCAAAGTCCAAACTCTGAGAACTGCTGGAAAGCTGGTCTGGTCACCCGATCGGAGCAGATCTGCTTCCAGTCTGAGGCTTTCAGAGTAAAAGGTTCTGATTCTGCGGAGCTAACTCACTGCTTGGTCTTTTGGTTCCGTGGAATCACTGAAGGGATCCACCTTGATCCACTGGAAACTCTAAAACACGTCATTATAGAACAACATTACCTGAAGAGAACTTTAAAGGCCAGAATATAACCCACCGGATCAGACTGCAGGGATTTAAACTCTTTTCACTCAGTTTGAGGCGAACCAGCGGCCCACAGCATGATGGAGCCGCAGACATGGAGAAGGTTCCTGTGGTTCTGCCCCGTTCTCCTGCGCTCTGTGGAAGCTTTTATTTTGTTAGTCGTAGTTCTTACTTCCGGTTCATCTTCCAGTCTTTGCTTCTAATAAAGTGATAATTGATCAGAGTTCAGAGGATGAATGAGGCCCAAACAGACGCTGGTTTATGGGTCGATCTGAGGGAAACTCAGGGTCAGAACAACCTCAGCTGCTTTACACATTTTACACGTTTTATTTTTAGTCCTTATGGAGATTATTTTCTGGTTCTTAAAGCTCAGACATAATTCTAGGTTGATGAAACAAACTGGACCTGAATGTCCTTCTTTATAGTATAGAAAATCTCTTTATTGTCCCACAATCTGCAAATTTACAGCAGCAGAAAGATTATTGAAAATGGTCACACAAATGAGGACCTTAGAACAATAAAATAGTGAAGAGTTAAAAGATAAACAATAAAATCCTGTAAAGTGTTTTAACAATATAAACCTGGAGAATAAATAACCAATATGCAGCTATGGACATTTTTACAGTAATGGAAATTTGAAAATAGCAGCAACATCAGAGATGTGCAGAATGACAGCAGCAGGTTATTTAAATGACTAAGGTAGAAATCATTACATTTGATTTGATTGGTTCCCGCTGGTTGGAACCTTTATTCCACTCTGGATTAAATCAGTCTTTGTTCACTTTACAATAAAAAAGAAACAAAAATTAAAAAGAAACAGTCATGGTTGCTAACGGCGGTAAAAGCTGCTGAAGGGTAGACCTGTTTGAATTCACAGCCAAAACTCTTCTCTCCTTATTTTCAAGGACTTCTAAGGATCCATTCCAGGTAGGCCGCGTCCTTGGAGGATCCAGCCCAGGAATTCCAACTGAGCCGATATTCAATCCAGGTTTGAGTCACAGCCAAACGGGAACAGACCAGTTGAAGCTACTGGGGCATTAAAAAGCGGAGAGAGAATAAAGTTATGAGTGGAACTTGAAAAATATTCCAGCATGAGAGAATAGAAATAGAATCAAGTAGAAAGAGGAAAAGACGTCCCCATGTGATCCTTCAGCCCAAACATCTAGCAGCACCAATAGAGAAAACAGCTCAGGATAACCAAACTGTTTAGGATGAGCTATTAGAAAGTTGGAGCCACAGTTTCGCCAAGATAGAACCAATGAGACGAGGAATCATTTTCTGTGGTTTTTTCCATTCCTCTAATTCCTTATCCACTTTACAGAACTAAATTAACTCTCAGTAAATTTAATTTCAAATGCGTAGTAATACTAAAAATGGATGTTTTAAATTTACAGTGGCTTAAAAATGTTTGGTTATCTACGGAGAGGTGGGCAGGCTCCAGTGGTACCGTGGTTCTTTGTTTATTTTGTTTTAACTAATTAATCCTTAAAGGGAAATTTTGATTTCATATTTTAATGCCAGTGTGTCCACAGTTATCAAAGAGATTGTTTTGTTGGTTTGATTTAATAAAGTTATGGATTTTCATTTTAGAATGCATTAACGAAAGAACGGAAATGAAGTTGTGATACAGTTGGGAAATATATTTTAATTTTATTTATTCATTTATTTATTTGACAGGGACAGTGTACATTAAAAAAAAAATCTTGGAAACCAAGTCCAGTGAATATTTTTTTGAATTTTTATCGAATACATTAAAAAGCATTCCTGCAAAAATGCAGCAGAATTAGCCAAAAGGCTATTTTTCATCTGTTCTCCCTGGACAGATCTTAAAATTGTCTACCTAAAAAAACACAACAGTAAGCATTCTACAAAGAAAAATACAAATATAAAAAGAAATAAAAGCAGCTATAACTCCTAAAAACTGATTTAAAAAATACAGAATAAGTGTTCGCTGGACTACAGAGGTTCATAAAATAGAATAAAACATTATGACCTTTACTCCTACATTATAGTTTTAGCCTGGCGACAAGAACAATCACTGCCATGAGGCCTGAAACCAAATAACTCTTTGTTTTAATGCTGAAAAAAGAAAAAATCAGGATGGATGCTTGGAGTCAGACATTAGACCTAAAAAATCCATCTGAGAACATTTCTCCACAGGAAGATGTGATTGGCGCCTCATGTTGGTTTCCAGCAGGAAAGGCCCTTGGAGCCCGCTGTGTCCATCATGCAGGGAGAACCTGTGTGGGCTTTCCTTCCACGGCTAACAGGAAGTTAACATGATTAACTCAGATGTGCTCAAGATGACAGAAGGTGATCGGAGGCTGTGTTTACAGATGGTGGAGTTCATTTCCTGTCTAATGCTTTATGATATCAGAGGAAGTTGATATGACCGCCTGCGTTGATGTGCTTCATCAGTTGAGACAGAGATTGCTGAAGAATCCCAGCAGCAATGATTGTTTTATTTGGCACAAAAATAGAAACAGTGTCTTTTTCTAGATGAAAACCTTTCCAACTTCATCCTTCCATCCATCAAGCAGCTGGTCAACATTCATCATCCCACTCCTGATGGTCCAGATCACTTCAATTCATTCTGAGGGGAAAAGGAGGAGAGGAAGAGGAGGTGCAAAGTGGAGGAGGAGAGGAGGAGGTTGTTAAAGTTCGATGATGGAGAAGTTTTGTTAAAAATCTCTGCAGAGATCCAAATATTTAGTTTCTATCTGCAGGATTTTATGATGAACAGATTGTCGGATCAGTTTCTTCATAAGTGACTCTCAGAGCTAAAACTCCTATAATTAGACTGATCTAAGCTGAACATTAGAGGAAAATAAAGGCTGAACATGATGAGAATGATCAATTATCGGCTTTTTGTCGGGATATTGCTGAATCTGTATGGGTCTATATTTCCTAATAATAAATTAAAAGAGTTATGCAACAATCATGATCTAGATGTGAAAGAACCAAACCTAAAAATAACTTTGCTAAAATCAGAAAGGCTTGAAAGAATCTCTCCCGTCCTGCAGGACTAAATGCAGGTGGAGTTGTTTTTAACAGGCTGTGTCAGCGCAGCAGGGCGCGGCTGCTGATCATAAAGTTAAGACGTTTAAACTGAGCAATGTCTCTAGGACTGCATCACACAGCATGGAGCAAATTATCCCTCCTGATATTTATCACGTCTCAAAGACCCGATTCTGACCTTTTCAACTCCAAAAATAAATCCAGTTTGAGCAACTTCTGCAAGAGTTTCTAAATTAGATAAATGTTTCTAGAGTGGGTTGGTGCCTTTATTATTGTAAGTAAAAAACATGTTTGTTAATTTAAATTATTTTCAAAAAATTGCAACCCAGAAATAAACCCTTTAAAGATTTAATAAATTAAAATAAGTGAAAATAACTTAATTTTCATTTTTTAAAAATATTTTTTGTTTAAATTACAATTTTATTTGTTAAAGAAAATTTTTATATTTGTTAATTTATCTTTTTTTTCAGAAAGGGTTTCTACACTAATGGATTCCTTTCAGATTGAATTTTAGAGATCACATTCTCAGTTCTCACTGTTGGCCAATAAAAATGTTGCTAACATTAGATTAGATTAGATTAGATTAGATTAGATTAGATTAGATTAGATGAGCTTTATTGATCTCACAGCGGAGAAATTCATTCGTCACATATTGGCATAGTACTTAAAAAAGGTGCATTAAGAATAAGCAATATATATACAGTATATTAAGATAAATCCATGCATGCAAACAGAAATGCTTCTTTAACCTTCATCCAGAGGAAAGCCTGACCTACAAGTAAAGATATTTGATCTTTAAAAGGCATTTTGTAAAGAATGCAATTCATAAAGTCATAGTCCTTCCAAAAAAAAAAGTTATTAAACAATCTACTGGAGTTTGTTTCTGAGTTTGAAGACGTTTTGCTTCCCATCCAGGAAGCTTGGAGCATTGCAGGCTAACAAAGAACCAAACGACCCCCATTCTAAAGGGGTGGACCCGTTGGTCCGGTTCAGTTTTTATGATTTCAAAATATAAACAAGGCTTTGTTTGGCTACTAGCTAAACGCTATTTTTGACATTTTAAATTGAAAAAAACTTCTTTAAACTTGACAACAAAGTCCAGTGGATTGATTTTAACTTTTTCTTTTGGAACAATTCAAAAAGCTTAATCTGAGAAAAAAAGTTGAATATCTGAAAAAGAAAAAACAATTAAAACATTTCTTTTTAAAACAAAATATAAAATATAAGGTAAACATGAAGAGAAAATAGACCAAATAGGAAAAGCAAATTTAAACATTTATTTTTGTTGAAAAAAACGAAATCTAAGAAAACAGCAAAATTATTCAAAGAACTTTATTTTGCTTAAAAAGGGATTTTTATTTTCAGTTCTCAAAATATGTTTTTGTTTCAGATTTCCATTCACAAAACAGCAATAACGCAACAATGATGGAACAAAATTCCAATATCTGTCGAAGCATCTTAATGCTGATGTTGGATTTGATGCGACCTTTGCCTTCCTTCCACCCCCTCATCAGGGAGACCAGCATATAGCAGCGGCAGAACTTCTCTTCGGTGCCAGAGTGTTAAGCTAGTTATGGTTAGCAAGCCAGAGCCAACCTGCGTGTCTGATTTCCTGACTCCTCTGAAGATCTGACTTCTGAACCTAACCAGTTTTGTCCTCTCTGCCTCCTAGGAAGAACCTGACTGTCTCCTGGAGCTCTGGAAGAGTTTCTCATCAGAAACCTGTCTGCCTGCTCTCCGAAGCAAACCCAAAGATCAAACTGTCTGAACCTGTCTGCCAGTTCTCTAGGAGAGAACTTGGAGAACCTCAAGGTCTGAACACCAACTAGTCTGAAGTCAAGCCCTGCCGATGCCTAGCCCTCTGCCGACCCTCCGTCCCTGGACCCTCCTGGTTCCCTCCCTCAGACGCTCAGCCTGAAGCACTGAACAAGTGTACCCTGTGTGACCAGTCTGTTTCCAGTCTAATATCTTGTCTGTTTTTTCCATTAAACAGTTGAACTTTTATTCTGACTCCGTGGTGTTCTGCATTTGGGCTAGAAACTCTACCCGCCCTGATCATTAATGGCCGCCGGGCCTTCTTTGCTCCCTCATCCTGGATTCCAGATATTATGGAAGTGTCTTTAGTTCCTCATTTCATGGGAGGGTTACAGTCACATCAGATCATCCTGGGGGCCTTGCCACCATATTCTCAGACTCCGACTGTAAAATATTGACCCTTTGTTCAGTAGCGTTTGGTTAGATGGGGTTAGGACAAGGCTTAGTGTTAGTTCCGTGTTGATTCTATGGCCTGTCTCTGTAAAGTGACTTGAAATGTATTTTCTTTGGAATTGGTTCTATATAAAGAAACTGAACTTCACAGTTTGTAGTTTATGCGAACATTTCCAAAGTTCCTGCTACAGCCTCTGATTCATCCTAATGACGAGAAGGAATTCCTGAAGAGTTTGGTGTGATGATGTGTTGCTTTTCCAGCCTTATTTTGGTCCTTTCCTTTGTACGTCTGCCAGGGGAGGTGTCTCCAGGGTGGGGTCGGGGGCTTGCTTGGTCATATCCACTGAGCTGTGTGCAGTACCTTTCTCTTTTCTGCAAGGTGTGATCAGAGGTTGTTTTCCACCAGCTTCTTATTAGCGGAGCTCAGACTAGATGAAGTTGTCAGACTGTTGGCGTTTCCAGGGTGGTAAACCCGACAGAGTCACAAATTCAGCTCCTTGTTTTCTCTTTGGTTCAGCTCTTATCTCTCGTCTCTCGGATATTTTTGGGACTTGTCTCCGGGGACTGAGCCTACTTCCTTTCCCTGCAGAGATTCCTCCATATGGACCCAGCCATAGTGTTGCTAAGCTACTGTTAGAAGTCAGAACCTTCTTCTACTCACTCCCTTCTGTCATGGTTTCGGTTGTGTTTAGGTTTTATCTTTGAGTTTAAATGGTTATATTTCCATTTTGTAGTTATTTTTGATTGTATTTGAGTTCTTAGGTATTTCTTGTTTGCCTTTTTGTGTCAGTCTCCTTCTTCTAGCTCCCTTCTAGACTCCTCTGTCCACACCTGCTCCCAATCTGCTGATTAGCCTGCTCTTTGTTTCTCTCTCCCTTATATGCACCTCCTGCTCAGTCACTGTTGCTGGTTTGTCCTCATTTCTTTGCCCTCTTGTTGGGAGTGGATTTATATTTTATGGATTTTTGCTTCTGTACCTGTTTGTTCTTAAATCTGCAAGAAACCGCTTTAGCTTCTGTCGCTGCATTTAGGGTCCTCTTCAAAACTCCTCCCAACCTGAATATTTCTCTTTTTTGTCTGCTTTACTGACCCGATAATTGCCCTGACCTTATCTGGATCTCCAGTTGCTGCTGTAAAATAAAGTCTTTAAAACTGTAACTCTGTCTCTGTGGTTGCTGCCTACAGTGAGAGGATATAGTATCAGACCGACTGTTCATGGAAAAAGGGCGTCATCATATTCATGCACAAGCAAATAAATTTTACACAAACGTTATTACATAAAGATAAAGGGTGGATAAATGTGTTCATCTATGGAAAAATTGAAGATAGAAATGTGTCACTGATAAATGTGTGTGCAGCAAACACAGATGAGCCTGAATCCATTAAGTCATTGTTTAATGTAATACCAAAGCACAGTTCCGGGATATTGCTGTTGGGTGGGGAGTTTAATTATGTTCTGCTAGAAATCATGGACCTGTTCCCTGCCCCCAAATCCCCGCTATATAGAATGAATAAGATCCTCAAATCAGACTATAGGGGTGGATATTGTGGACATATGGAGAAGCTGTCCATATGTATTCCACTCTGATATAAACTATTTCTTTGTCTAAAAATCCAATCCACAAAGAACAGTAGAACATATCTAGACACTAATATGTCTAGCTCCGCTCACATACATCTGGGAACCCGCCATGGGAATTGCCTTTACTGAAGGCTGGGCCTTATCAAAACTCCTTGCATATGATTGGATAAGCCACTTGTCTGTCATCTTTATCGACGTGCTATTTCAACCACTCACACCGAAGCTAACCCGTGACGCTGTGAGAGGAGGAGCCATTTGGTAGATCAAGCTCTTGCCAAATCCGGTCGGGAGAAGGGCGAAAACGTCGTTTCCACCAACAAAAGCCTTCAAAGCCGTTCTCTGATGTTCTTTTAATGAAACAATATCAGATAGATTGGACAACACAGAAGAAATAGCAGCTTCAATGCTAACGCTTGCTTCCTCAATGCGAGCCGCCATTGTTGTTGGAATCTCACGGTCGCTTCTCCACTCCAGGACACAGGAAATCACTTTCAATGAGCGGGTTCCCAGATGTATGTGAGTGGAGCTGGGCGGAGGGAGACATGCATCTGGCTGTTGTCAGGTTAATTAACTGCCTGGGTAGGAAAAAAATCCAATATGTTGTTATGGACTAAGGTGCAGACAAAAAATTATTTCGTAAACTAACTTGGCTCAAATGTATGGATTAAAGGTAAAGAGTTTGTTATACTCCAGCAGCAGCGTGTCGCAGTGAGCTTGTCGCAGATATATTTCTGGTCTGCGCTGTTATTCTCACCGCCGCAATGACAGAGGGCCAATCAGGAACTAGCTAGGATAGTGGGCGTCCGTGTGTCGGTTTGACGAGCTGTTCGCCGTCTACAGCCCTTCATCCAACGCCGGACGACACACAGTTCCCCCCTGAGTGTTCCCCAAAGACTGACCATGACGCTGCGTGTTTTGGCTTCGGGTGCAAACCAACAGACCATCGCTCAGAGCTACAAACTAGCGTCCTGCACGGTGTCTGGGATAGAGTCCGAGGTGAGCCAGGCGCTGTGGGCGGAGCTACAGCCAGAGTTTCTGCCATTACGAACCAAACAGGAAACACGTATAGTATAGAGTGGATGGTGAATTGACCAATCAGAGGCCTCCTGTCTACAAGAGGTGCAGCAGAGTGTCTGCAGAAGGGGGCGGGGCATATCTGCGTTCACTGCGTCACACGCAGACGGCCTGGTTTATGAGCATAAACCAGCCTTAAATTAAAAGTAAATTTATGATTAATTAGCAAATACTTAAAAGAGCTACTTTAATACAGTAAGGAATAATTTATACTTAGTTACTTTACGTCTCTGCAGCAGTGAAAATTTATCTGGGTTAGATTTCCCACTTTGTAGCATAGGATGATTTTAGCATCTATGTTAAACTAAAAACTGAAGAGAAAATGCGACGATTAATTTAAAACTTACATTTAAGCAAAGAAAGTCATGAAATCGTTATTTTCAATTTAAAATAGTTTATCTACATTTCAGTCACGGTTTAGATATTTTTAATTCAACCAGTCTTCACTTCGTTTATTTAAAACATTGATAGGCAACATTTTTATAATTTGTTCTGAAAAGTAATAAAATAAATGGACACATGTTCGTTTTTGAACTTCTTTATTGAAGCATAGCTTCCTTCAGCGAGCATCACCTCAATGAGCCCCTCAGCCTTTAGTTGGCGGCGAGGATCTGATCCACCCATCCTCTCAGCTCAGTGACGCGGGCGTAGACGGCCGGGGTGCTGGTGGAGCAGCGGCTGCTCCCCCAGGACACGATACCCACCAGGGTCCAGGCTCCGTCCTTCTCACAGACCAGAGGACCACCAGAGTCGCCCTGAAGCACAGCAGAAATGATCAGCATGAAAGGATTCAATCAGGTGAGACAGGTAGGTGGGCGGGGCTTCACCATGCAGGAGGTAGCTCCAGCTCCTCCGGCGCAGATCATGACATCAGAGATTTTGTTGCCCCAGTGCGACTTGCAGTCGTCGTTGGACAGCAGAGGCAAAGCGGCTTGCTGCAGGTTGTTGGGAGTACTGGGAGCTGCAGGAGGAGAAGCAAAGGTTAGCATCACAAACAAAGGCTAACTGCTATTTAAGGCTGTTTCTAAATTATAAAAATCCCACCATTGTAGCGGGTGAGACCCCATCCAGAGGTCACGCAGGTGGAGCCAGGGGCGAAGTTATCAGAGGACTCAGCGAGGCAGACAGGGGACACGTTGGCGCCCAGGCGGGCGGGGGAGGCCAGCTTGATGAGGGCTATATCATTGTTGATGGTGTAGGAGTTCCACTTGGGGTGAGTGAACACCTGAGGGGACCGAGGCGCTTAAATCGAGGCCTGGAGCTTTGTTTGTAAATTAGCTGAAGGCTTGGGCTCACCTTGGCAGGCTTCAGCACCTGGATATCCTCACTGGAGGAGGAACCTTTGTTGTGCTCTCCAGCGACGACCCGGTGGTAGGTCCTGATAGAGAGCAGAACCAGAACAAAACATTCAATCCATCATCGAAAAACTACAAACCATCAATTAAAGCTACGCCTCATGTTTGCATTTGATCGACTACAGTAGAAGCTGAATATAAAAATAAAATAAAAACAGCAGATCTAACTGGACTGCTTTCATTCATTGATGAACATTTCTTGTTGGCGTTTAAAAAAATAACAGCCCTGGTTTTATTTCTGGGATGGTTGTTGGTTCAAACCTACCTGACGTTACAGTGGGCGGCGGTCACCACCCAGTTCTCGTTTATGAGGGACCCTCCGCAGAAGTGGAAGCCGGTGGATTGCTGCAGAGACAGAAGCAATGGTCAGGCTCTGAGGAAGAGGAGGAAGACGATTCTCTATGTCTCTGCTGACTCACCTGCAGGGACACCTGCCAGGGCCAGGAGTGAGGTACGGCCTCCTCGCCGTTCACGATGCGGGCATAGCCGGTCACTTGGGGGGGGATGGCAGGAACGCCGCAGCCTGAGTAAAGAAGATCAATTAGAACCTGAAGGATGTTTTAGTCATTCAATCACCCTTTATCTAAACATGGCCGACCTACAGGAGGCCAGATTAATAGTTTCACAGCTCAAAATTTTAGTTTTATATAAATCTGCTGCTGAGTCTGCAGGGAAACCTTTGGGGTCCTAACAGGTTGGTCTGTGCTCTCTGCTGACCTCTGCTGACCATCTTAAAACACTGCATTCAATAACATTAAGAATCCTTTTTATACATTATAAACCATTATAATCATTTTACAGGTAAAGTAAAGCTCCAGTTTTCAGTGAACTGAGTTTAAATTCAAACCAGAGTCTGACCGTAGGCGGTGCTGAGGAACGCAAAGCAGGCAATGATCCAGAGGAAGGCCATGGTGAGGAAGATGATGATGATGGCCATTCAGAGCTGAGGTTTTATGCAGATGGTCAAAACCAACCGGCCAATCAGAGCAGCCTCTGCTGTCAGCTGCTTATCAGAGCGCAGGCAGAAGCTTTGTTCTCATGGGTCACACTCCCTGACATGAAGCTCTCTGATTGGCTCCCATGCATCACAACCGCTTTACCTTCATGGTCGTTCAGAAACTGGACAGCAACATTTCTTTAATCTAGAAAATCTGACAATAAAACAATTATTAGTAAAGATTGAGATCTGAAATCTCCCTCTGAGCAGATAGAACCAGATTTAATTTAACTAATGACATGAAGGTTTTTCCATATAATAACTTCTACTTCTAAGGAACATTGATTTATTTTTTTATAATAATGGTCTAAGATTTTTTCTTTATCTCATTTAGTCTAAATTTGAGCTTCATTTCTAGTTCATTGTCAGAAAATGAGTGAAACTGCTGTAAAGAGTTTGCAGAAACTATTATGACATCAGAAATTATATTAAAAAACAATCTTGTTCCTAAAGTATATAGAAGCTCAAAATGTCCCAAAAAATAATTGAATGTAACATGAAATAAATAATAAAAATGCAACACCTGTTTATGATTTTGTTCATTTATTCATTTATTTATTTATCAATCTTTTATATAATTCAGATGTTAATTATTTAATTTTTTTATTATTTATACACAAAATTATGTAATTAAATATCCTTTAGTTCATTAAAAAAGTAATCTTAAAATGAATAATTAAATAAATTTGTTTTTATTAATCAATATCACAATAATATAATTCATTTAGTTTAATTATTTATTTTAATTAATACTTTTATAATGCATATCATATCAAAGCCAGACTCCAAACCCATCTGTTCCAGCTCGCTTATCTGTGAATATGCTGCTCTTTGTCTATCCATGATTGTTTTCATGTTCCTGTATCTGTATTTTGTATTTTCATCTCTTTTTATTTATCTTTTGTATTATTTGTAAAGTGAACTTGAGGGTCAAGAAAGGCGCTGCTAAATAAAATGTATTATTATTATTATTATTATTATTATTATTATTATTATTATTATTATTATTATTATTATTAATATTATTATTATTATTATAAATAAAACAATGTAAAGTGAAGTTTATTTTTAGGGTATATTGCCAGTCAGTTTCATTGTTACAGTATTTTGGGAGCTGAAATGTTTGGGAATTCCTACTTTAATAGAAATTATTTTATCTAACAAGGACTTTGAAGAAAAAAAAAATCCTAATCTTCTTGTGCAATCTGATCAAAATGTCTTAATTCTGCACCGATCACAACATTATGTAATCACTAATAACAGCATCATCCAGACAGATTAGTTCAAAGTTTTTTAACTAAGGAAACAAACTGATACCATCAAGTTGTAGATTTTGTAGGTTTCACTCCTTTTAAACAGAAGCTATTTGCTAGCATTATGTTCGCTATATATATATATATATATATATATATATATATATATATATATATATATATATATATATATATATATATATATATATATATCCATTTTCGGACATGCTTAATCCCAAGCGGGGTGGTGAGGGGTGCTGGTGCCTATCTCCAGCTGTCTATGGGTGAGAGGCGGGGTCCTCCCTGGACAGGTCGACAGTCCATCGCAGTATATNTCCATTTTCTATCATTTAAATGTATTATTACTTTTATAATTAAATATAAGATTCTGGCTGAAGGTTTCCTGTCTTCAGAGTCAGGGTATGAACACATTCCAGCACAACTGTTAAGGTTTGTTTAGTCTAAAGAATATTGTGGATATCACTGTTTAATCTTCAGCACCAACAGTAGAGATAAGATTACTGGGTGTGAAAGATCAGCTGGAATTCACATGTTGGTTCATGTGTGATAAACCTATAGAAGCATTCCATCTATGGATGGAGCCACTTTTAAAGGTAAAGCGATGCTAATGCTGTCCAGCAGCTTTTGGCAGCGTATAGCTCAGGGTAGCCTGGCTCAGTCTAACTATACGTTTTACTAAAATACATTTTTTAAGCCGAGTATTAAAAGTAGGCAGGGTGTCTGCCTCATTAAGGTTCTTCTGGACGGGAACCTGAATGCAGCCTGATACCTGACAAGAACTTAAAACTCTTTATTTACCGGTGAACCAGTGAATTAAATAAGATTCACAGGGATTTATTTCTCAGTCTTCACTGCAGTTTAAGCTACCGAAATGTTCTCCAAACTCGATTGCCGACCATCTTTGCAGCAGAGAAAACAGATGCATAAAAAAGCTTTTTTTTTTTATAATTTTTTTTACATAAGCCACATTTAAAACAAACTGACGAAGACACACACAACATAAATCCCTCCCCTCCTATACCGGATCTACCACCCCAGCATGAACCCATCTTGTATTATAAATCAGTCGATACGAGGCGCAGGTTTGTGTACAAACAACCAATATTTGACCTTTAAACAAAGTTATCTGCCGAAATTTTTTCTACATAAGATATAAATTGTTGTCAGACGTCAAATAATTTATTTGCAGATCCCCTGATATTATTTCTAATCTTCTCTAAATGAATGAAAGACATAACTTCTCCTAACCAGTGTCCATAAACTGGAGGATGTGGATCCTTCCAGCAAAGAAGAATGAGTCTTCCAGCCAGTAGGAGCAGAAAGCTAACACAGTCCTCTGATGTTTGCTGAAGGAAGCCTCTGCTGGAGCCACACCAAAGAGACAGATGAGTGGTGATGGATGAACAGTTCGTCCAAATATTCCTGAAAAGGTGTCAAAGAATCCTCGCTAGTATCCATGTAACTTTGGACCAGAATGTGTGTAAAAGTGCGGCTGGAGATCGTTTACAACGATCACACGTCGGATTTAAGTCCCTTATTAGTTTGCACAATCTGTCCTTAGACCAGTGCAGACGATGTGCCACCTTTAATTGAACTATAACATGTTTCAGACATATTGAGGACGAATATATATTTTGAATCATTTTTTGCCAAACTGTGTCTGATATGGATTCCTCCAAGTCCATCTCCTACTTGCCCCTCAAAGAATCTAAATTGGTGTCAGAAAATGAACTGATCAGAAATAAACTCTACTCATACAGACTTGCACATCAAAA